>NW_027530193.1:1336764-1342230 GCF_008692635.1 Crocuta crocuta | reverse complement strand
GCCATGCCGGCCCGCGGGGCCCGGCCACCACCCGGGGCCTGGGTCAGCGCCGCCGCGCCATGGGCCCCGGGCCGCCCTGGCACCTGCGAGGACACACGCCGGGCCTCAGCCAGCGAGCCGTCACCATGGCAACGCCGCCCCGCCCGGGAGGAGGGACTGGGAGAGAGGGGACGAGCCCATTCCGGGAGTGGGGGTGAGGGCGGGGCGGACAGACCCATTCCCAGGGTAAGGGGAAATCCTGCCCATTCCGGCTGCTCGGGCCCCGCCCGTCCTCAGACTCCTTCGGAGTCCGCTTACCGGTGACGGACTCGAGGGCCGAAGTGTCCGAGCGCGGCCCAGCCTCACCGGCTGACCCCCTAAACAGCACTGACAGACAGGACCATGGAGGAGAAGCCCTACCGGCCTAGAGAGGCAAAGATCCAGCGACAAGAAGCCGAGCAGCGACGGCGTAGGAAAGAAGCGTTTCCGGGGAAGGCGGTGGAGGGGCGGGGCTGAGATTGCGCAGGCGTAATGGACGCAATCTTCGGCTGAGCCACCTAAACCCGGGCACGGGCCTCGCGGAAGCGAAGAGTGCACATGCGCAATATGAAAAGTGAAGGCGAACGGAAGCGAGGCACGTTAAGCGGTAGAGCTTGCGCGCCCTCTGCAGGGAAATCTTAGAGAGAAGGGGCGCAACCAGGAGACTAGGGAGCGGGGTGGGCAAGAGGCAGGGAAAGATGGTTAGGAATTAACAAGTAGATAAGTGCTGATTGTACATTCCGTCTTCTAGGTAAAGTCTGGGATAACCTAAAATGAACCTGCCAGCTCCTCCACACATGATTTTGCCACTGTTCCCGTTTTACAGCTGATTAAGACTTAGAAAAGCAAAGCAACATGCTGCCTCAAAGAGTTAGAAGACCTAGAGTTAGTGCCAGCCAGGATTAGAATTCACGTGCCAACATCGCAGCATTGACTTCGTGCTACTGGGTAACAGCAAGGTTTGGACACGTACGAATGGGATAGTCCTTGCCCACTGACACAACCTAATAATTAGAAAGGCAAAGTAGTGAGTGTTTTATAATGTGGGCAATCGGTTTATATTTATATGTACATACATATTTGAAATAGAAGATAGGACAGATTCTGAAGTCATAACTAAGGAGCAGATTCTAGCCCTGCCTTGCCACCATGATTGTTTTCTTTCCGCCTTTTCTGAGTTCACATAGTGTAGACAGTCAGTAAATATTTGCTGAATGAGTCAAAACAGAGGAAGAATAACAGCAAATTGATGAGTCATGTTCTTCCTGCCCCAGGAGATCAAAACCCCTTAATTCCATGGAGTCTAGATCCCCCTTCTCCAGAATGGAAAGAAAGGAAGTAACTGGTTCCAGGAAAAGAATCTGGGTTTTAGAGCCAGCTCTACTAGCTGTGTAATTAAAAAGCCACTTCCTTCTTTAAAGCCCCAGCTTCCCTGATTATGAAATGAGGAGTTAGACAAGATTAACTGTTTGCCAACACTCAGTCTACCCTCCACTATTTTCCCATTAAAAAAACTTATAGAAGACTCATGTAACTGCCAATCAGAACTTCTGTATAGCATATGATAATCATTTTTATCACCTTGAGTTGATACAATTCCAGACAAAAGTAAAGAAAGGTGAGACTTTATCAAGAGTAAGTATGCGACTTCCCTTATCATTTAGAAATATTGTAAACAGTTCCCTTGGACTCCAGTTTGGAAGTCATTAAGGCCCAAAGACTTCTGAGGTGCTTTCCAGCTCAACCATTCTTTTCGGTGCCTGAATTCAGATCAACAAATATATATTCAAATCCCTCTGGTCCACTGATTACTCGCATGATCTAGTGTTCCTGAAAAAATATCTTCTGTTTGTCAAGTTTGTCAAGTACCTACATGATCACGATCTTGTTTCATCCTGGCAATCCGAGAAGGTTGATATTATTATCTCTCTTTTAAAAGTGAGGAAATGGAGGCTCAGAGAGGGGCCGTGACTCTACATAGATAAGAGAGCTCATAAGAAGCTGAGTGGAGATTCAAACCCAAGACACCTCACTCCAAAACCCAGATAACCGTTTCCGAAGAAAAAGATAAGGGGCAGTGAAATAAGTGAATAAGGGAGTGAGGCGGTCAGGAAAAGGGCTTGAGAGGTTTTACTTAGTTCCCGCAGGAGGCAGCTTGGTCTCCCTTCCAAGTGCCAGAATGTTTGGCTTCTTGAGTCAGGCCCCCCTCACGTCACAGCTGGGCCCTCTCCACCAGTCTCCCTGACCTCCCACGGAGGGAAGGCCCTCCCTGCCCACTCTCCTGAAATGGAAAATGCAGGTAGCCTGAGGCTTAGGGCCTGAATAGCTGGAGTCTGACGTCATTCCTGGAGCCTGGAGCTGGCCTCTGGGAAACTACCCCTGGGCTTGCGGGACAGCCTATTGCACTTTCCTTTCACCTGTAGGATCTCAGCTCTTGATCTCCCAGGCTTCAAAACTTGGGAAATGGGGCACCTGAGTCTTAATTTGGATACAACAAGGAAACCAAGGGTTGGGGAAAACCACAGTAACTCCCTTGGCCAACCTCCTTGGCCCATTTTGAGAATCTGACCACAGGTAGCCTGGAGAAGAAGAATTGAGCTTTGGATTCCGATCACAAAGCCTGAACTAGGGCCCCAGTGACCTGCCGTGTGACCTTGGGCGAGTCTCATGCTCGGTCTAAGTATCCCAAACTACAAAATGAAAGAGGAGCGTTGCACTCCAACTTCCGAATGCAGTCCATTGCGTTATGCCATCCGAATCACCTGAGGAACATACTATATTGTCAGATTCCCAGGCCTTATTACAAGCCAAAATCTGAATCTCTAGAAGCAGAATACAGAAATCTAGATATTTAGAACTCCCCAAGTGATTCAGAGGTAGAGCCAACATTTGGTAATTACAGAACAAAATGGTCTGTAATTGACCTCAAACCAAATCCTCCTCCTAACAGAAAATTGCTCTGTGACCTTGCCGTATCCATGGCTCTCTTTAGGCCTCAGGGGTTTTTTTCTGTCTGTAATCTGAGGGGTTTGGACTAGAATAGCTGATCTCCAAGGGCCTTTCCCACGCTGCTAGGTTTGTGGTTCCAAACTTATGAATGAAATTTTAAACTTTAGGTCATAGACTGAATGACAAACAGCCACAAGCTGGGACAAACTGTCCTGTGGGTCGAGAGGAGTGCCTCTGGTTACTTGGTCACTTGCGTCACTTCCACACTAAACTCCCAATGTGGTTCAAGGTCGACTCTTATTGGGATCACTTTCCAGATCTATCCCCATAAATCCCTTGGGAAATGTCCTCATCCAGGTCTGTGGCCTTTGAGCCCTGCTTGTATTCGAATCCTGGTTCTGCTACTATCTCGCTGGATGACCTTGGGGAAAGGACTTCATTTCTGAGTCTCAGTTTCCTTCTCTATAAAAATGGCAATGAGAATGGTACCCATATCATAGGCTGTCCTGAGGATCAAATATGTGCTCACCCCCCTACCGGATACGCAGTCAGCGTTATGTAAACGTTAGCAATATTAATTATTGTTATTATTTCTTCCCTTGGAATGCGGGAGTGGTAACACCTGGTCTCTCAGATTTATGGCAGAAATCTAAGTAGATGTCAGACAGAGTGAGCCCAGTGCCTGGCACATAGTAGGAGCTCAGGAAATGCAGTACCTTCTTCTCCTAATCCCACCCACCTGCACGGCTCTCCAACTCCCTCCCTTTTTCCCTTCCTCCTTCCCTAGGCTGCCAGCTCACGTGATCCCTTTCAGGGAATGCTTGATGAAAACACTTTAGGAGAGACACGGGGCAGGTTATGCAACTCTGTGCTACACTTTTCGGAAATTCCATGTGGGAGGTTGCATTTGGCTGCCTGTCCTCCGCATGGGATCTGGCCAGTGATTTCCCCTCTCAGAAGGGAAACTGGAGAGAAAGAACTCCTCATCGTCTGTATTCTCCTTCCGACTAAGAACCTTTTGTTACCCAGAGTGTCTCAGGGGCTGTGTGTGCCCCTGAGGAATGTTGCTGAGTTCCCTATTGTGTGCCAGACACTTACACAATCTCGTTTGATTCTTACTTAACTTCTAAAACAAACTTATGAATTGTAGACACAAGTAACAGCCCCACTTAACAGATGAGGAACCCAAGGCTCAGAGGAAGAACACCATTTACCCAAGGCCACACTGCCAGTGAGTGGTAGAGCTGGGACTCCACCCCAGGCTAACCTGACACCACATGCTACCTCTTCACAATGCATAGTAGAAAATGCACTGGGACATTACTATTTACACGGGGCTTTCACCTACACGATCTTCTGTCCCAACAGCCCTAGGGAGGTTTGTATATACATTTTCCCCATTTTACAGATGAAGAAACTGAGGCTCAGCGGAAGAAGCTCAATGGTCAGTGCTTTTCTGCAAATCCTCTATGGAGGGTGAATACTGCCAGGGACTCCAGCAGGTGGCTGGGCCTCTGCGGGCATTGTTTCTCTTGAACAAAGAACTCGTTTCCAGGCGTTGGTTACCAGGTCTGAGATACCCCCGGAGGAGGAAGAGAAGTGAGATTTTCTGAAACAGCTGCTGCACTCCCCGGGTTTTCTGACCCTCACCACATACGATACTCTCTGTCCCTCCCTAGAAATTATTTCTTGCTCTGACTTGAAGAATCCAGGGCTTTATTTTAAGAAGAAAAGCTGTTTTTTTCCACCTTTCTTTTCGTCATTCATGCATTCAATCAATCATTTGATAAATACGCACTGAGTGCTTACTATGTGCCAGGAAGTGAATAAAGTAAATGAAGAGAAAAACTCTGACCTCTTAGAGTTTGTAGTCTCACGGAAGACACAGACAATAAACAAGTACAAACCAACAATCTAAAACTCAACATTAAATAGTGAGAAGTGCTATGAAGGAAAATGGGGGGAAAGGGGTAGAGAGCAATGGAGGAGGGAGGGTGAGAGGAAGTACTTTAGAAATGGCAGTCAGCAAAGACCTCCCTGAAGAGGTGGCATTTAAGCAGAGATGGGATGGAAGTGAAGGATGGAGCCAACTGGATATCTGGAAAGAACATTCCAGAGAGACAGAACTCAAATGCAAAGCCCTGAGGCAGGAATGAGATTGGCATATTCTCCAAATAGCAAAGCCAGTGTGGCAGGAACAGGGAGCAGTGGAGGCCAGGGCCATCCCCTCTTGCCTGAGAACCTCCAGCTTACAATTCAACACCACCTTACAACAACCCTGGGAGCTGTGGGTGGTGGACAGGTGGGGGTGGGCAGGAGGGATGGGAAGAGGAAAGCAGATTCATCCACTCAGTCACCCAACAAATATTTACTGAGTGCTCACTACGTTGCGGACACTGGGCTAACGTCTGGTATAGGAAACAGACAAAGTCCCTCCTCTCGGGGAGCTTCTGATCAAGCCTGGGAGATACACAACAAAGCCAAAAAAAAAAAAAAAAA
>NW_027530193.1:1321421-1336735 GCF_008692635.1 Crocuta crocuta | reverse complement strand
GAAAAAAAAAAGAAAAAAAAAAAAAAAAAAAAAAAAAAAAAAAAAAAAAAAGAATTGTAGAAATAGAAGTTGTGGTGAATGCTCTGAAGGAAGCAATGTAAAAGAAGTTGGGCAGAAAGACAGTTTGGCCTCAGGGGAAGGTCTCCCTGAGGAAGCGGTGTGAAAGTAGTAGGCCCGAAAGATGAGTGGCGTTACCCAGGGCAAGGATGTGCCCGGCCAAGGAGACAGTGTTTGTAACAGCCCTGTCATCACGTGAGGATTCTCCTTTATCAGAGGAGGAAAGAGACCCCTGATGGAGGTGGATGGCGTATGTCGTAAGTCAAATGGTCCGTGACATTTCTACTGCACCAATAGCTTTTGCTGTTTGTAAAGAGCAGATTCTGATTTTTGTGGCATCTAGAAAATAGTTGCGCTGTCTCCACCTTGACCCAGATGGTGGGTGGAAGCGGGGGACAGGGCCTCAGGGACAGGGAAAGTTGGGAGGAACAGGAGAACTCAGCNGCAGGTGTTCAAAGCGTCCTGCTTTGTACGCTGCACTCCAATCCCAGGGCTCAGGCATGTGAGTCCCATGGTGCTATGCCTCCCATAGACAGGTGCTCAGATGATGGTCTCTGTCAAGGACACAGAGGAAATAGGGTGTATGGAAGGAGCCCAGGGCTAGAAACCAAGGGATCTGGGTTTAGACGAGGCTTTGTAACCTGGGCAACTCACTTCACCTCTCAGCTTTATTTCCTCAGTTGCAAACTGCTTGTAATATCACCAGCCCTGGCTCCCCTCTGGGATGGCTTGGAGTATATAAATGCAATAACTTAGACAAAATTTCTGAAGAACTGCCCAGCACTCTGTGAATGGTTGGGATTGCTATTTGTCTGTGCTTTTCTCTATCTGTCAGAGTAGGGGACTGGATGGGAAGTATAAGCTTGTATGCAGGAGGTTCTCAGGGACAAGTCTCTCAGTCTCTTTTCCAGCATCTTCCTCTCTGCTACTTCGGGGACTGGACACTTCAAAATGTTTTTGTGAGGGAAACAGGAATCAGAGCTATAAACTCAGTGAAACAACATAGTGAGATTGGGTCAGAGAAATCTTATTTAAAGCCTATATTAGTCAGCTGTTGCTGCATAACAAACACCCCCCCCCACCCCAACTCTCAGTGGCAAACAGCAACAGCATGTATTTCTCAATCATGAGTTTGAAGGTCCTCTGGGGCAGCATTGTTACAGCTTTGTTGTCGTTTCTCCTCTCTAAGCCTGTTTTCTCATCTGTAAAATAGAAGTAACACTACCAACTTCACAAGGTCAAGGTGAGGATGATGTTCAACACTTCCTCCTAACTAAAGATACTTTCTGCTCAGGGTACCGTATAAGGTAGATGATGTTCACCCTTGAGGTCAACTAGTAATCCAAGAAGAAGTTTGACCTAAAACCTCTCACTCTGGGAGACAATAAAGGCCATTGGCTAAGCCAGTCAGACTGACTGTCCCCCAAATTCAACCAGAAAGAGAACAAGTCAGTCAAAGAGAGAAAGGCATTCATCCAGGAAGAAGAGACACTCTCACATAAAGACCACACGGGCTTCATGAGCTGGAGATAAGTTGGCCAGGCCCCGGAGTCACCTCAGTTCTTGATGTCTTACTTTCCATTTTAATCTTTAGCCTTCCTATATCCTTCTACTAAGCATCAAGTCCTCTTTTCTTAAGGAGTCTGGAGTGAGACAAGCTTCTTTGCAATCGCCGGAGCTGCACATACACAGAGAAGATGACTGTAAAGCTGCCAGTCCAGAGCTTGGCATTTAATAGATCCTTAGCCACTGGTGACTACTGTTCACTAATCAGGGAGCTGCTTAAGAGCAAGGGCGGTGTCTCCTTCACCAGGAGTTTTCTAAAAAAACCTCTCACATAGAAGATGTTCATCAAATGTTTTTTGGGTAGATGAGCAAATGAGTGAGTGTCTGTATCTAAGCCTCTAAGGACAGACATCCAAATGACATTCACTCATTTATCTATACAGCAGCCATTTACTGAACATTGACTTGTGCCAGATCTTGGACAAGTTGCTAAGGATACATCCATGAACATGAAAATGTCCCTGCTCTCACAGAGCTTACATCTGGTGGGGAAACAGATGATAAACAAGTAAGAGAATAAAGACATGATGGGGAAAGTGTTATGACAAAAAATAAAGCAAAGCAAGGAGAAAGCGATTGGAGGGGGTGGGACTATTTTTAGAATTCTTCACCATACCTCCAGTGGGTGCTGACTCACTGTGTGGCCCTTGGTGTGCCTGTCTTACAATGGGTGTGCTGTTGGAATGAACGGTCTGGGAGGGCCCTTCCTTACCTAGTGTTCCCAGTTTCTGTGGTTATGCAAGGCAGTGGCTGGACATTTCACAGCCTCTGGAAACTCCAGGCTGTCATTATCTAGAACTGGAGAGAGATTTGCATGGAGTGAGGAAGACCAGAGAGGGTTGGCACCATTCTGGGAGAGAGAGCCCCACGCCCACTCTCTCAGCTGTTCTGAAAATAGTGACATGATTACCTGTTATTTACTTTGTGTGACAAGCTTTTGGAGAGAAAGCTGCCCAACTCAAGACTCTGAGAGGGAGACATCTGTGATCACAAAAACGGATATCATTTACGTGCGGGGTATTGTGCTGAACCACCCTACTCTCCACATGCGTGGCTCCCAAGTTACTAAAGAGAAACTGAGGCACAGAGAGGTAAAGTGCCGTGTCTCAGGTCACACAGCTGGGATGATAGCCCATATCTCTCTGACCCTGAAGCCTATGCCCTTAATCTCCAACGTAAGAGAGAAAGGGATGTTTGCCCATGGAGAGGGACGGATGGTGACGGGGGTCTCAGAGGAAGGAGGGAGGAGAGGTAGAAGGAGAAAGTGAGGAGGTTTCGAGAAGCCTTCCAGGAGAGGAGGCATTGGAGCTGGGCCATTATCGGCAGGATTAGTGGTAGTTTCTTGGGCTGGTTGCCTCTGGATGCTATACCTCCAGGTATGCACTTAGCCTGGGTTACCTCCAGGCTAGGAAGCCTGAGAAAAGGGGGAAAGGCAGCTTCACCCCAATTATAGGTTGGATCTCAGCTCCATTTTGAGCCACCTGCTGTCTGTTGACTTCCTGAATCCCTTCTCTTTGCTTGAAAGGAAGCTGGTGGGAGGATCTGTATGTGGCCCATGCCACCCCAGACTCCTTCCACCTCAGGGGTAGAAAATAAGGAAGTAGCATACTGTAGGGGGCATGGACTCGGTACCCAGCACTTCACCTTATTTCATCCTCCTGACGGTCCCAAAGAGGTAGGTCTTTTATCCCCTATGTCACTGAGGAGCAAAATGACTTTCAAACTTTCCTCCAACTGGCAAGTGCTGAAAACAGGATTTTAATCAAGAACTTCTGGCCCTAAGACCCTTGTGGATTGTGTTAACTTGGTTATCGTTTTGTTTTGTTTTGTTTTGTTTTGTTTTGTTTTGTTTTGTTTTACTTCAGTCCCATGTAGGGAATTGGGGACTTCAGTTCAATTCAGCAAACCTTTGACTAGTACATTTTGTTTTGTGGGAGCCAAAGAGGAAACCACTGAGATATTTCAAAGGGCCTCAGGGTCTGTTGAAATTGCTTTTAACCTCTTGGGGGTCAGGAAGAGAGAACCTGAAGTGTCTTACCCCAGAAATTTGCATAGAGACACAAACCCTATGGAATGGTGACCGTCCATATTCCCCCTTGTCCCCAGCCCACAAAGCACAGGTTAAAACTCCACAAATCTTCAAATAACTACATTCAAACGTGTTTCATGACTTCTGAGAGATTCTCAGAACTTGGAGAAGGTGAAATTAATTTCTTCATTTCAGGAGGTTAGTATAGTTTTATAGAAGAGCTTCCACTGTCTAAACTGGCACTACTCAATCTTTTTTGTTAGCGTGCTCTCCAAATGTTTATTGAAAATGATGTACTTCCGACACATTTTTTAGTTGGCTGCTAACCTTTTTCATCCAAAGATTTTTTTTAATAAAAAAAAGTTCATTTATTTTTGAGAGAAAGAGACACAGTGTGTGAGCAAGGGAGGGGCAGAAAGAGAGGGAGACACAGAATCTGAAGCAGGCTCCAGTCTCTGAGCTGTCAGCACAGAGCCTGATGGGGGGCTCAGATTTGTGAACCACAAGATCATGACCTGAGTCAGATCAGATGCTTAACCAAATGAGCCACCCAGGCTCATTGGATGAAGTCCACCCCTTCATCCAAAGTTTAAAGAGTTGTAAAGGTTCTAATTTTTGACATATTGTAAGTTCATCTACTGAAAAATAAATGTCTATGTCATTATTTTAAATGTATCCAGTTGAATGAAACACCCTAGCAATTTGATACCTACAATTATCCATTTAAAAAATACATGAACAGGGGCATCTGGCTGATTTAGTGGGTAGAGCATGCAATTCTTGATCTTGGGGTTGTGAGTCTGAGCCCCATGTTGGATATAGAGGTAATAAATAGTAAATAAATAATAGGCTCTTCTCTAATGGAAACTTTAAATCATTCTTTTTTCCTATTCAAACTCAAATTTCCACTCCACATTTCACCACATAAAAATTCTACCGTACAGGGCACTCAGGTGGCTCAGTCAGTTAAGCATCAGATTCTTGATTTTGGTTCAGGTCATGATCTCACGATTTGTGAGATCAAGCCCCAAGACAGGCTCTGCACTGACAGTGTGGAGCCTACTTGGGATTCTCTCCCTCCCTCTCTCTCTCTCTGTCCTTCCCTTGCTCTCTTTCTCTCTTTCTTTCACTCAAAATAAATAAATAAACTTAAAATTTTTTACCTTTTTTTTTTTTAATTTTAAGTAGGCTCCTCACTCTATGGGGCTTGAACTCATAACTCTGAGATTAAGAATCACATGCTCTACCAACTGAGCCAGCCAGGTGCCCCCACCATAATGTTCTTTTTTTGATGCTTAAATAGCTTATTAATTTTTTTCTCTTAAATAGTTTATTGTCAAGTTGGTTTCCACATAGCACCCAGTGCTCATCCCAACAAGTGCCCTCCTCCATGCGCATCATCCCCCTTTCCCTCTCCTCCACCCCCAGCAGCCCTCAGTTTGTTCTCAGCATTCTAGAGTCTCTCATGGTTTGCCTCCCTCCCTCTCCCCAACTATTTTTCCCCTTCTTCTCCCGTATGGTCCTCCGTTAAGTTTCTCCTAATCCACCTATACGTGCAAACATATGGTATCTGTCCTTCTCTGCCTGACTTATTTCGCTCAGCATAACACCCTCAAGTTCTAGCCATGTTGCTACAAATGGCCAGATTTCATTCTTTCTCATTGCCATGTAGTATTCCAGTGTATACATAAACCACATCTTCTTGATCCATTTGTCAGTTGATGGACACTTAGACTTTTTCCATGTTTTGGCTTTAAATAGCCTCTTGGTAGCTCTATCATATTTCTCTGCCTAAAAAATATATTTGTAAATTGGATCATTATTTTACCTTCTATGACCATAAGACTTGGTGTCATCAATTTTTTATCATCATAATTATCATAAGGATGCATTTGATCAGGGCACTTAGGTGGTTCAGTCTTAATCTCAGATCCCAAGTTCAAGCCCTGCTTTCGGCTCTGCACTGGGCATGGAGCATGCTTGAAATTTTAAAGATTCAATTGATCAAAACAATGTAAATATATTACAAATTTTTAAAGTCCTAAAAATGGTGCACCTGGGTGGCTCAGTCAATTGAGAGTCTGATTCTTGATTTCAGCTCAGGTCATAATCTTTCAGTTTGTGGGTTTGAGCCCTGCATCAAGTTCTGCACCAAGCCTGCTTGGGATTCTGTGTCTCCCTCTCTGCCCCTCCCCTGCTTTCTCTCTTTCAAAATAAATAAACTTAAAAAAAAAAGATATATACCCCTCCCCAAAAAGAAAAGAGTCCTAAAAACATTTTTAATGGTTTGACTGAAATATAACTGAAATAAAATACATTACACATATTTAAGGTGTACAAATTTGACATATGCATACACTTGTGAACCCAGTTCTACAAATTATGATAAATCATTCTTTTTTTTTTGTAAGTAATTCTTAAAACAGGGACAATGTTTCCTTACCAAATAGTCATGTGTCCCTAGATAAATACTGTATATGCTAGAGTGAGATGGACTTTAGCAATAATTTTATTACTATTTTTAATTTTTTATAGCTGTCAATCAGTGATGTGCCAAAGCAAGATGGTACTGGTTCAACATTTAGGAAATTTGTGGGTGGTTTAGACACCTTTGGTAACATGACCATTACTAAAAATTAAATTAAACTTACAATTATATAAACTTTATTAAAACAAGGGAAATACATACTCAAAACTCATCATTTCCTAATTACTTCACTACATTTTATTGTTATATATGCCCTTGATATTATTTGCACCTATTATTTTGCACTCTGTGTGGTAGAAGTATTGCTCATCTCTAACCAACTCTATGTTTAGTGACAATCACATAGGTAGCTTGAAATCAGCTATGGTGGGAGTATTTACACCACAGAAAATGGCAAGTGGTACAGATTAGCACTTCCTACTTTCCTCAACTTATTGTTGAACATTTACCAGCACACCGCGGGAATGAAAGGAGTTTTGTTATAGCGATGTGTTGACAGATAACCAAAATCGCGTAGTGTTCTATCATCAAAGATTATTTTTAGTGATCCACGTACTGACAATTAGATTAGGCCCTCCTTCAATTGTGTGGAAAGCAAAGATTGCGAAATCCATCTGACTTGCAAAAGGATTTCTTATTCTCACATGAAATTCACTCATTTCCTCAGTTTATTTCTCAATCCTAAGGAAGGGTAATGAGAGTAGCTGGGGAAAAAATTGCTTATCTTTAAATCCGTGGGTAAAAATATGATTGGCATTTGAGGCTTGCTTGACCGCCAAGGATCTCTGCCCTACAAGAGATTTTCATTCTTTGATAATAATTAAGGGAGGAAAGAGGAGAAATCACTCCCAACTCTCTACTTCACAAAGTATATGAATTCACAGTATCCCAACAGAGGTCAAAACACCCTGGTTATGAAGCCATGCTTCTGCCCTAGAAAGATACGAAGAGAAATCAATCAGGGTGAGAGATAAGTCTAGGCACCTTAGGTACTTCGATTGATTATCATAGGATGCTTCCCCCTAATAATTCCAACAGTATCTGTACTTTGGGGTCTGTATTTGGGGGCCTGAGAGGATTACCACCCCCAATCCTACCCTACTTTCATTTTTTTAAAGTTTATTTATTTATTTTGAGACAGAGAGAGAAAATGAATCCCAAGCTGGCTTTGCACTGTCAGTGCAGAGCCTGACAGGGGGCTAGAACTCACGAACTGGGAGATCATGACCTGAGCAGAAAGAGTGGGACACTTAACCAACTTAGCCACCCAGGCGCCCCACAACTTTCTCTTAAAAAAGGGTGGCAGTAGATCTGAGACAGACTTGCAGCCTAGTTCTCAGATCAAACTTTTTGAAATTCAAAACGAGGAAAACAAATCCCTTAAAACAGGTCAGCCATCCTAAAACCAAAAAGGTTGCCCATCAGTTGTTTTCGTTCAGTCTTCTGCTAAGAATGGTTTTCACATTTTTAAATGCTTGGGGGAGGGGGAAATCAAAACAAGAATGAATTTTCGTGACACGTGAAAATTATATGAAATACACACTTCACTGTTCCATAAGTCCTGTTTTATTAGAACACAGCCACTCTCTTTCTTGTAAGTATTTACGGCTGCTTTTGAGCTCCTGTGTTAGAGTTTGAGCATGAGAGACCCAATGGCCCGCAGACTAAAACATTTAGCTCTTTACAGAAAAATTGTGCTGACCCCTTAAGGCTACGCCTGTTCACGTCCCATTTGGAATGTCTTCCTTATCCTTAGAAGGGAGAGCACTCGGTTTGAGGAGCGCGGGTCTAAACTGAAGACCTGGGCAAGTCCTTCCCACCCGTGGCCTCAGTTTCCCCAATACGGGAAACGACATGGGTTAGAGGCAGTGATCTCTGGGGGCCTATCTGGCGGCAAAGCAAAGCAATAAAGGGGACAAGGACTCGGGGTAGATCGGGAGGCGGCGCGCGCGACTGGCCGGTCCCTCGGGGTTTCCAGCCGCGTGGGCGGGCCCAGCGCCCCGAGGCCCAGCTTTCGCGGGGGAATTNCCTGCGCGCCCTCTGCGGACCGCTGTGCCATGGCCTCCGCCCGCCTGTTCGCGCTGCTGCTGCTCCTCGTGGGCGTCCCCGCCAACGCCGCCGAGTCGGTAGGTGCTTGGGGATCCTCGGAGGGCGGCCTGGCGCCTCCTTTGTTCCTGGGGGGCCTGAGATGGGGGGGCTCAGGGGTCTGCGCCGCCCCCAACTTGACGCAGAGGCGGGGGAAACTTTGCTGGAAAACTTGGCTCCCGGGGCACGGGGGAGGCTCCGGGCCCGGGTGGCTCCCGCGCGCGAACGTGCGCCCCAGCCTGCCTGTTGCTCTTCCCGCCTCCCCTGGCCTTGACCCCACCGCGCGCTCCAGGCTCGGACGTGACTAAGCCGGTGTCACCTCTTCTCCTCTCCACACCCTCGCCCTCCCCTGGTGATCTTGGGACCCTGGATCCCCCTGCACGCCCTCCGTAAGCGCCCAGAGTGGCGGCTCTAGAATCCGATAGGGCCTGGGCACGAGGGGCAGCGTACTCGGAAGGGGGAAGGGGCGGGTTGTGCGCAGCCTTGTTTCGCACATCGGGGAGTGAAGGACTGAGCCCTGACCTCAGGTCTGGCCCCAGCCTTGACACTGGCTTGTTACTTTGGGTAAAGCCCTGCCTCTTCTGAGTCTCAGTTTCCCCATCTGTACAACAGGCAGAGAGAGCGCGGCAGGAGATGGCCAGTGCCTCTTTAGGGTCCCTACAAAGTTGGGACACTGATCTTCCGAGGGCAGCCGGAGAGGGATGGTTTGGGCTCAGCACTTCAAGAGTCGAGCCTCTGCGTTCTTCGAGAATGCTGTTTATTTCTGCGAAACTGCAGAAGGGAAATTGGAGAACCCACCCTGAGTAGAGTGAAGGGGGTTGGGGGACAGAAGGCCTCAGTGAGCCCTGAGAAGCTCTCCTCACTGCCCTCTGGTCCCTGTCCTACTTTACAAAGTCCTGGGCCACCAGAAGCTCCATTCATCCCCGCCCCCAGTGTTGGGGGAGGAGGGTGGCAATCTCATCTGGGAGTCGGGGGAGCAGGAATTGCTGGGAGAGTCTCTGTCCCCCAAGAACTCCAGCTTTGTTGCTTCTCCCTTCATTCCCTTAATTAAGCCCCCCCACTTTTTAGAGCGATCAAGTCTGTGGAGTTGAATTATTGTCGATTTTTTTATGGGGCACCTGTTTCTCCGGGCTTGGTTAGGGGAAGTCTTTTCTGCTTCTTTTGAGGAATCCGTGAGACCCTGAGAATAACGCTTCGGCACAATTGCAGGCATGCAGTGATGATAGCAAACATTTAGCACTTATGGTGTGCCTTATGGTGTTCTAATAGCTTTCCAATGGCTGTTCTAACGCCCTATCACCTTGCTTAATTCTGACAACAACCTTGCTGTTTACTGTTCTTAAATTGGTCCTGAGGCTGAAGTTAGCTAACTTACCCAAGGTCACACAGCTAATCAGGGGCTGAGTCATTCAAATGTAGGCTGCCAGGCTTCCAAGTTCCTGCTCTTGGGATAAGCTGCAGTGTGAGGCTTTCTCAGTGGCGGTCCTGAATCTGTTGCGATTTGGGGCGCGCTGGTCACAAGGAATTCTGAGGTGGAAGGAAACAGGGGCCCAGAGTGAGGTGATGAGTTCCCCAAACTAAGGGCAACCAAACCAAAAAGATTAGTGTCTGAGCCAGGACTCCAGCCTACACCTGCTGCTCCCTGGGACAGTGCTCTAGATTAGGCCCTGAAAGATGTGTTGAGTCCAGCAGCTGGGGAGCCCTCCAGACGAATGACACGTTGGGCCCTGTTGGCCTGGACAATGGGGGCGGGGAGGGGGAGGGCGGAGAAGGACTCAGGAGGTTGTGAGGTCACTGCATGGGCAGTCACATGGCAGTCTCGGTTCAGAGGCTGCTGAGTCCGCGGGTGCTGCAGGGTGAGGACAGCTGTGTCCTAGGAGCAGTCACAGTCAGAAGGATACGGTTTGGGGGAGGGCAGCTGTGCCGGCCCTCACGCGGCGACCCATCAGCTGGGGGAGAAGCGGGCCCTGAGCAGCTGCTTCCTGAGAGAGGTATCTGGCTCTCATCCTGACCTCAGCACTCCCCTTCCTGGTTAATGCCAGGGACCTTCCACCTCGAATTGGGTCACAGGGCTTCCCCTTTTGCCTCCGCCGCCCCTTTCCTCCCAAGGTTGTGGCTGGAAAAATCAGACCTAGTCATAGTTGGATCGATGTAATGGAGGCCCGCCTTTTTCTTTTTGCAGGTGGAGAAAACAGGCCCCCCCCCGGAGAAGGGATTTGCTAATTGCAGTTATGGGGCGTTGGGTTTTCCACATGCTAGGTCTGGGGCATTTTATCCTCACAAACCGCCCCCCCCAGCACGTGGGGATTATGTTATATACCCACTTTACAGATGCAGGAACTGAGGTCCCTGTCCAATAGTGCTATTGAGGCTCCTCCCCAAGTTTTAGGTTTGAGCCAAAGGCCTGCCCTCCCCTAGGGCGATACCCTGCCCCCACCCCAAGGGCTTGGTGCCACATGTTTGGGGAAGGGAACCCAGGCTGAGCAGACAGCAGCCTCTTCTCTGGCGGGGCTTGCCATCCCAAACCAGTTCTTCCTGTCCAGCGGGGAGCATTCCCCTGAACTGCCTTCCTGCCACTCCTTCCCTAGCCAGTTAAAGGCAGCCCCGTTGGGGGAGCTGGACCCCTCCAGAGGTGTTGCTGCCCAGGGTCAGAGCCTGCTGAGGTGGCACCAGGCCCAGTGGGTTCTGGGGAAACGTACTTTAGCTTAGAGATGTTTTTGGTCTCCTTGAAAATTCTCTCCTTGATTGCACTGAGGCCGGAGTGGGGCAGAAGCCCAGGGGTTCTAGGGCCCTCGAATGGTCAGCGAGAGCTCTGTGGAATCCTTAAAAGCCCAGAGAGCTACGAAAGAGTGTATCTTGGGCCATGCTTTGGAGGGTTCTGTGAGGTTGACGTCCCCCATCTGTAAAATGGGGTTTGAAACAAATGACCTTGAGTGCCCTTTTCAGCTCCAGTATTCTATTAATAATTAAATATCTACTCTTTGAAAGGGGCTCTAGAAGCCCTACACCTCTAAGGCATTCCCTCGCTTGAAGAAACTTAAAGTTTGTGAGAGCATTAAATACATCCCACCAAATTCTGAGTCTCACCCGCATCTCCCCAGCCCCGCCACACACACCACTTCCACCCACACACACCCAGGGGAGAATTCTGCCCTGTTCGTCTTCAGCGAAATTCTTGTCCCTTACTGAGTACGCAGGAAATGTTTGCATGAATGAATAAATTCATGCACAGAACTTCATTCTAAAGGGTGCATTGAGGTTATTTATCACGAAGATGAATGCCTTCTAGGGATACTGTGAAGTAGGTTTTATTATCTCCATTTATGCAGGAAACTGCTCAGAGGAAGGTAGTGGCTTTGCCAAGGTCAGAACCAGGTCTCTGATAATACAAGGTGTCTGTATTATCGCTCTGGTTTGAGCGTCCTCTGAGAACATTCCAGATGAGAAATTCTGGCTGGGTTTGAAGGCAGATACCTTGGGTTCTACTTCCTGAATTGGAAGCAAATATTCCCTATCTATCTCTAGGTCTCAGTGTCCCCAACTCTGTAATGAGGAGGTAGGATCAAAGCCCTCCAAGGGTCCTCCCTGCCCAGAAAACACACTGATGGGGGGAGGGGAGCTTTCTTGGCCCCCTTGGTAAAGAACCTAAACGAGGGGAGAAGCTGGGGGGTGGAGACATTCAGCTTCTGCCACCCCCAGCTCCTGGGAACAGAAGGCTTTTGCAAAGGACTTGGAGTGCAGGGCCGCCCTGAATGGGGAGCTGGGAGAGCCAGGCTGGGCTTCCCGCCCCAGTTCCCTCTTGGGAGGAATTGGCTGCTAGTTGTTCTCAGCCTCCTGGACTGGTGGGTGTGATTTNTCTTGGCTAATAGGATGATTCTGGTAAGGGTGTTGGAATGGGCTCGAGTTTTACCTTGTCCCCTGAGAGCCTATTAAAGACAGTCAGTGTCTCAGTGTCCAGGACATTTGAGGGGATGCCCAAGAAATGCTAGTACGAGGCTTCAGACCTTCCCGGTGCCTCCTCCATGTGGACTTTGACAGGGTGTGAATTCAGCCAGTCCTTTGTTTCCCTTAAAGCAGCACTGAAGCTGCCCCTGGTCTGAGCTCCTAGAACAAAGCCGGTATGTAGTCCAGAGGGGCTTGCACCCCAGGAGTCTCTGATTTTTCTGATGCCTCCCACCTCTCCCTTTACTTCCTGGAACTGTCAGGAGGGCACTGGAACAGTGACTTGGGGTTAGGCAGACCTAACTTCAGAGTTGCGAAAGCCACCTCCTTCCTAGCTACAAGGCTTTGGACATGTCACCCGTCACCTGGTCTCCCCAGCCTCTGCTTCCTGGTGGGTAAGAACATCAGGGCTGCGGTGGGGCTGGTAGGGAGGCCGCATTCTGCGGGACATCCATGCCAGCTGNAGCTGCAAGGTTGGGAAGGGAGGAGTCAAGGGTGGGGCGGATGGAGTTCAGATCTCCTGTTTGTTTGTTTTAGAAGTGGGCTGTTTGCTAATTATCAGATGGGTTTATATTTAAACAAGAACCAGTTCTCAGCAGCCCCACCCCTCCTGCTGGTCTTTGCTGAACAGTTTGCAGCCTGCAGGGTGATGGGGGGGGGGCGTTGCTAAGGGTAGGGGACCACCTAGGCACTGCCCAGAATGGGGTCCCCCTTCCTGAGCTGGAGGGGCAGTGTTTCTCGTCTCAGGGAGGCGGAGTGAATTGCAAGCATGGAGAGGGTGTGTGATGGTGGGCAGGAGGGTACAGCGTCTGGAAAGCCAGTTTTCATACACTTTGAATGCCCTGTGCCGAGAGAGGGAGGAGAAGGCCTGTGTCAACAGTTGGGGCCTGATTTA
The DNA here is from genome assembly GCF_008692635.1 of Crocuta crocuta. NCBI lineage: Eukaryota > Metazoa > Chordata > Mammalia > Carnivora > Hyaenidae > Crocuta > Crocuta crocuta. The sequence goes on along the minus strand of NW_027530193.1, from coordinate 1,323,673 downwards.
ACTCCAGGAGGACTCGAAACCCGGCTTCTTGAGCTGGTTTGTCATTAACTCGCTAGTGACCTTCAGGCGCGGTCCTGTACCTGGCCAGGCCCTTTGGCCCTGTCCGCTGGAGGCAGGGTGACTGGAAGTGGGTACATTTCACAGCCAGAGAAACCTGAGTCACCAGCCCAGCTCTGCTGCTCACCCCGGGACACGCAGTTCGTTAATAAGTCACTTCACCGGGGTGTCCTCTACAAAACACCTGTGTCACTCAACTTGTAAAGTGTTTGGCAAACTTGTAAAGTGCTGGCTTGATTTGGGTTTATCCTTACCGGCGAGACCAGGGTTCTTAACTTGGCTGGATGTTGGCTTCAGGGAGGTGGTGTCCATGTGCATGCTGAAAAATGTAGACCGAGGGTTCCAGTTCTCGGGGTTCAGAACTTTTCATCCTTACCCGAGAGCGCCAGGGGTCCCCAGGAGGTCGCTCTGTGATTGAAAAGTTCCTCCCGGCTCTGGCCTTCTACAGTCCCCCCTACCTATCCCTGCTGCTTTTCACCCCCACCCCCACCCTGCAGGCCCAGAGCTCCGCTGCCCCAGTTTTCTCTGGCACTGTAGAGGAGGCTGCTGGTCAGGTGACACCTGGGGTAATGGAAAGGGGAGGCAGGGAGAGGCTGGTATGTGTGGAAACAGTGACTTGGTGGAGCCTGCCGGTCGCAGCCAGGCCTACAGGACTGGCTGTGCCACTGGAACCTCAGGGTGTGGGGGCAGGGATGACCCATGGCCAGTCACACAGAGTGGGGACACTCCTTGCCCGGGGGAAGACCGGCTGGGAGACGTCTGTGGGACAGACCGACCCGGTCTGGAGCAGTGGCTTCCCCGAGAAGGGGGTGGGTGGTACAGGGCAGGGAGGCTGGGAAGGGGCAGGAAGCCAGCACCCAGGCCTGATCTAATCAGCCGAGACAAGGCTATCGACTCGACTCTGCTCCTGAGAACACGGGAGGCTTGTTTATGTCCCGCCCGCAGATCCAGCAGGGACTTCGGATCTGCAGCCTAGATTACATGCCCCAGCTTCAATGCACCTCTGTCTCTGCAGCCCTCAGGGAGCCAGCCCCCTCCCGCCTGTCTCCAGCGGTAATCGGAGCAGTGCCCAGCTTGGTTACCAGGCCTCAAGACAGAGGGAGGCTTGTCTCTTTTAGAACTGTCTTTTACAGGTGGGGAAACTGAGGCCCAGGGAGGGAATCTCCCAAGATCCACCTAGGAGATGCAGCAAGGTTGTTGCAGGGGGATGTCCAGAGCTGCAGAAGCTCCCACCTCTGCCCCCATTCCTTGCTGGCACCCCAGGATCCTGGAGCCCTCACTGTGGAATGGGCTGCCCTGGAGGTGGGGGGGGGGGGGCTTGGTAAAAAGTTGGCTGCTGGCAGTGCCAGGCCTGGCTTGGCTCCTGAGTGATTGTGTTCAGAGTAACCCGACCTTGGAGTGGGCAGAGCTGACATTCGAACCCCCACCCTAGCCCCACTCCTACTCCCAGACCTGGCTTTAACCCTTCAGTTACCAGAGCACCAGGCTGTGGATTGGTGTGTGGTTTCTTATTGCCTTCTGGATACTGTTTTCATCGCCAGGGCAGGGCAGGAAATAATCTGGGAGTCCAGGTCCCCAAGTAGGATGTCAGGCATCTCTGGTCACTGCCATTTGCTCCTTTTGGAAAAATACAGCAGAGTTCCCTCAGCCTCTGTCTTCTTAAGACAGGTGCTCCAAGTCGTGTGACCTTGAGCAGGTCTCTGCCCATCTCTGGGTCCTTCCCAGTCTCCAGGGACCTGATTGGTTGTTGAAAAGTCTCTAGTCTCAGAAGTAAAATGAATACTCATTACAGGGTTACGTCCCTTCGTGATTTGCAAACCAACCCCTCCCTCCCCCACCATCCACTGACCACCTTTCTAGCAATAGAACTGCTTCTACAGCTTTTTCCAAGTCTCTCTGACCCTTTGAGCACTAATCCCTTTAGCTAGAAGGAAGGCAGGTGGGGATTAATAATAGCTACTACTCAGTGAGCACCTGCTGTGTACCAGGCCATATGCTGGGTCCCTTGCACACACTGATGCATTTCACTTAATCCTCCTCATCCTGTGGGGTGCTCCTAGCCCTGATTACCAAAAGAAAACTGAGGGTTCAGGGTTCTGTATACCCCAAGGCTCCTGGAGTTAGGAAGTGGCCGAGGCCAGACTGTGCTTTGCTGGTAGGGATCCTGGGTTTCTGGTGAGGTGTAGAGCTCTGAT
>NW_027530193.1:1319854-1321412 GCF_008692635.1 Crocuta crocuta | reverse complement strand
TCTCCTGTTAGGATAACCGGTGGCTTTAGTAAAGTTGGAAGTCCAGTGTCCTTGCCACCCACCTGTTGAATTTGGCTTGCCCAGATGTCCTTCCCGCTCACCTCCCTCAAGAGTGTCCCTGACCCTTCCTGTGTTGGGGAGGGGCCTGGGGGCAGGGGTGGGTGTGGGGGGAGTGAGGGAGGCTCTCCTCCCTCTTTTCCTCCCACCAGCTCTTGGTTAACCAGGCCTTGACCCTGAACTCCCTGGTGCCCCCGGCAAGTTTTTGTTCTTTTGTTGAAGCAATATCACTTTCACCTTTGTTTGCTCTCTGGTGGAGCCTGGCCTGGCACTGTGGGGTTGAGGTGGAGAGGTGGCTCTTGGGTGGCAATGAGTGAGAAGTCTGGTTGTAGCTAAGCATTGGTCTTGAGAAAGATCTAGGTTCAGATCTCAGGTCTGTTGCTTTCTAGTTGTGTGCCTTCAGATAAATGACTCCCCCGCACCTGTTTCCTGCAGGATGGGGCAGAGAGCGTGTTACAAGACTCTTGTGCCAGTAAAATGAGTTCATCAAGAGAAGAGCGCGGCGTGGTGCCTGGCACGTCGCGGATACGTGAGCTAGTCACCCCAGGCCCTGTGCTTTTCCCTGGTGACTGAAGCTGTAGGACTTTGGGGTGGGGTTGGTGACTTTTTCGTAGCCTCTTCCCATGCTTCTAGCATAAGGACTGGATGTGGAATATGGCTGTAGTATCAGCCGTGGTTTTGCCGAGACCCTTTGTTTGCAGCCCAAACCCTTGAAGCAGGGACGGAGGGCGACTCCACCCTGGAGCCAGAAGACCTAGATTCTAAGTCTAGCTCTGCCGCCAACTGCTTGGGTGACCTTGGCAAAGCCCCTTGTCTTTTCATCTGTTTGCTGGGTTATAAAATGAGACCGTCGGGCACAGTGGTCTCAGATACCTTCTATTGGCAGGTGGGGGTTCCTTTAGAACAAAACAGCACCTAACCGCCTCCCCTGGGGATAATCTGGGGAGGCGTCCAGCGTCTCTAGCCCCAGGCACTGACCCCAGATGTCCACCAGCCCCGGGGTAGACAGGGTCTGTGGGACTCAGGCCCACTGCCTTATTCAGCTGGTGGGGTCTGTTGCGCTCTGTGAGAAGGGAGGCCTGTGGGCCCACAGAGGGTGCCTGTGCGTGTGCACACACGTGAACACATGTTCCCCGGGCAGGGATGGGGTGAGTGGGGAACAGGTGGGGTAAGCTTGGCTGGGAGCAGGGTGGGGTCCCTCTCTCATCAGGGCTGGGTTTGGCTACTGGGTGGCCTGGTGGCTTCTTCAAAGCCACCCAGACTGAATGGGCCTTGTCTGCAAAGTGGGTGAGGCAAGGGAGGGCTGTTGGCATTCCCTCCCCCCCCACCCCCTGCCCCCATGCACACAAGGGGATGCTTGCCCACAGTCCCATGGAGTTTGGGCCTCTCTTGCTGGCCTCACGTTAAAGGGTTCCCACTGGGGAATTTCCTCTTGTCAAGAGGCAGGGGCAGAGAGGATGCTTCCGGAGTTAGAGAATTCACTTTCCTGTGTCCTCTCCTG
>NW_027530193.1:1309363-1319838 GCF_008692635.1 Crocuta crocuta | reverse complement strand
CAGGCCCTGTGACTTGTGACTTGCTGGAGAAAGAAACGTTGGCTCCTCTAACGCAGCCTTGAGAGCCCCGGAATAGGTAACCGACAGGGTCTAATGCCGCCGGTGCCGCTGGCCCCTGGTGCACCCTTAGACAATTGTGCGTCCTCTCCAGGAACCTGGTGTAGAAAGGAAGGGTGAGGGGTCTCCAGGCGATCCCTAAGAGGCCTGAACTGAGAACGAATCTGGCTTTCAGTGGTTTCAGTGCTGACGGGTCTGCCTCCTCACCACACCTGCCTCCTCGCTTAGCCTTCCTTTAGCTACTGTAAAACCGAAGTAGTAACTCTGAGCCAATCAGCATGCTAATCCCAGGAGCTGTTTTGAAACACCCCTTAGCACTTTCACAGACCCAAAGAAAGGCAGGTTGTGTAAACAACATTCCATGGCTCTTGGGGACGAGGGGTGGGGAAAGTCTCCGCCTGAAACCACCCAGTGTTGGGACCCCAGCCCCTGTCTTGAGGACTTTGGAGCTCAGACTCCCACAGCCAGTCTGGTCTCCAAGCGTGGTCGACAGGTGGCCGAAGTCCCTTCTTCCTCTCCTGGGCTGGATTTGACCTCCGCTCACCAGGGCTCCCTCCTGGCTTGGGTGGTCGGGCACTCTATGCACGCACGTGTTCATGCGTGTGTTCTTTTGTGTGTGGCTAAAAGGTCAGGTAACCCATGCCTGGGTTCTGGTCCAGTGTGGCCACTTTCAGCCAATGTGACCTTGGGCAAAATAGATCTATCAGGAGGAACTGCTTCATGCTAAGTGCTTAGGAGGTCCTGCTCTCTCAGAATCTGGGCCTGGGGGAATTTGCTTTGCGGCAGGGACCTCGCCCTAGGGACAGTTTCGCAACCACCCGGAGCCCTCCCAGCTGCCAAACTAAAGCCACAGGCACGGGGCTGTGGGGCTGTGTGCGGGGGCTGGAATTCCAGCACTAGTAGCTCAGCAGCTCCTGATTCCCGAGTCATGAAGTCATCCCCAGCCGGGGCTTAACCCCTTCTGGCTCCCCACCCCCTGCGTGCCAAGTATTGGGGGAAGATTCTCCCATCCGGTGGAAGAGGGCCGCGTGCCCGCTGCCTTCCCCCTGGTCTGACCCTGCTCCCTTCCGGAAATCCAGCACATGTCCCCTCGGGGGGTGGAAGAGGGCATGACAGACAGTCGGGTTCTGCCCGCCTCCCCCCGGAAGCCAGCGGAGGAAGTCCAGGGGGAGCCTGGGCCTCGCCTGCATTGGTTACCTTGTCCAGAACAGACAAGTCCTTCTCGGGTTCCCTGGTGTCACTGGCAGTCTCCCTCTGGTGGAGGACAGCTTGGGGCAGTCAAAGAGAGACGTGACCTGGCCTCTCTCCCTTCTGAGCTGTGCAGCTAACTCAGAACGTGACCTTGGGCAAGTCACTGCCCTGTTCGGGGTTCGAATTCTCTCGGATTCTCTGAGATGGAAGGGACAGGACCTCCCTGGCTGCAGGTAGCTGGTGGTCTCTGGTTCTGAGCAGAGCCCCGGTCCCCTGCAGGCAGGAGCTTTGGGAAAGAGGAGGAGAATGTTTTGAGGAGGGGTGTGTATGGAACTTCATCGAAACCCTATCTCTTTTGGCAAAAGTAGACACTTTGATATTTGAGTTAATTCACGAAAAAAATGAACTCTGCCCAGGACTGGCGTTTGGGGGAAGCCTTCCCCCCAGAGTAAGGGGAACGGTGGTAAGCATTCTGAAAGCTCCCTACCCTCATGAGCTCTGGGGGATGGGAACCGAGTAGCTGAGGCAACTGCAGGACCTTGGGAAAGTCTCTTACCTCCCTGGACCTTGATACTTTGCTTCGGAAAGCTTCTCAGTGGGAGCAGGCATAAGATTCTGCTGTGATGTGACAGGCTGGGTCCCCACGGGGTAGGGGCTGAGGACATTTGTGGGCGATGGAGTGGATGGTCCTCACCCTGTGCTGGTACAGAACAGAGCCTGTGGGAGATGCGTATAAAGCTGGGTACGAGAATGTGCTCATGTATTTGTGAGTCACTGGGGCTGCACGGTGCCAGGCCTGAGGCCTCCCTGAGGAGGGTGAGCCAGCCCTCTGTGCCCCAGCCCAGTCTGACTCAGCTGGGAAAGGTGTCCTGGACTGGGAAAGACCAGGGCCAGCAGCCCTCTCCCTGCCATAGGTGAGTCAGTGGTGACTGGGTCTGCGCCCTAGAACCTTGTCCTCCCCTTCAGCCCGTGTGGCTCCCGCAGTCAGGCAGCCTGACGCTGAAGCCTCCTTTTCCCACCTGCTACTTGTATCAGAGGGAAATGCCCAGTTTCCTTGGTTGTAAAATGAGGTTAAAGACATACCTCTGGAGTTAATAAGAACAAGCAATAGTAATTGCTTGCAGTAAATAGTGCCTAGTAATGTTTAATGTTCTGATCGTTACCAACTTTATGATTTTTATTGACCCAGGAGGGGAAAGAGATTTGCCTAGGGTCACACAGCAAGTTAGGGGGCCAGGAGGGGTGCCCGATTACTTTCCAGCACCCCAGGTTACCTTACTGAATGCCCACTTGACTGCCTCTCAGGGCTCGGGGGCTGTCTGTCGTCCGGCACCAGGGGGCTACGGATATGTCTGCAGAAGTGGCTGATGTAACTCCTTTCTCCACCCTAGATCCGAGAGACGGAAGTCATCGACCCCCAAGACCTCCTAGAAGGCCGCTACTTTTCTGGAGCACTCCCGGACGACGAGGACGTCGGGGGGCCCGGGCAGGAGCCTGATGACTTTGAGCTGTCTGGCTCTGGAGATCTGGGTATGGAGGGTGTGGCGGGCAGGCTTAGGGTCATGGGGCTGGAGGGAAAGTGGCCTCGCAGACCATAGAGGGGTAAGCTTGCCTTGAGACTTGGATTTGTGGGGGAAGTTTCCATCAGGGCTCCTCCTCTCTCACCAGAGGGGAAACAAAAGTAACTATCAAGCCTTTTCCATCCCATGGCAACCCTCCTTGGGCGGTTATTTGTTGCTTTCAGTTCATTTTGTAGCTGTAGGTTTTCTGAGCACCAGCCTGGGCCTGTCTTGCCTGTGGCTGGGGGCCCGGTGGGGGTGAGGCTGGAAAGAACTGATAGTGTTTTCCCTTTTTGAAAAGGAGAAGGGCCGCTCCGGAGCCCGAGCCCGGGAGCATGTGTGGGCAGAAGTGTGGGTGGAGAGCCAAGAAAGAGCCCCTGCTTCAGAGGGGGGTGAGAGGGTGTGAAGGTCCCCAGGGGGGCCGGACCAAGGGCCAGGGGGGTTCATGGTCTTCTGTGACTCCACTTAAAGCTCTCCTGGCACCTACTAAGCACTCAGTAAATATTTTAATGTTACGATTTCTAATATTTAATATTCCAATCTAGAGTCTTCTCCAAGAAATCCCTTGGGGATCTTGTTCAAACGCAGACTGATTCAGTGAGGCCTGAAATTCTGCATTTCTAACCGGCTCTAGGTCCCTGATCTGAACATTCCAGAGCAAGGGTTTGGAGCTGACAAAGCATCTCTGCTCAGCTCCCTGCCTAGCATTCTTGTGAAAGAACCAGGGAGTAAGGTCTTGGGAGCCCCATTTTATAGATGCGGTGACTGAGGCTGGGGTGGGAATGGTCACTTACTGTACACTGAGCATTTGAGGGCTGCTTATAAGATAGGACTCCCACCAGCCATGGCTGAAGAAGGGGGGGTACTTTAAGGATAAATGGCCTCATACTCACACAGCTTTTCTGACTTTACAGATGATTCGGAGGACCCCCAGATCTTCCCCGAAGTAATTCAACCCTTGGTGAGTAGCTAACGGGCTTCTGCCTCTTCCCCACCTGCTCCTCTGTGACACCTGTTGAGAGGGGCCCCTAAATGAGGTTCTGACCTCACTCTGCAAGTAAGCTTATATTTGTGGCCCTGACTCCTGAGGGTCAGATACAGCTGTGGGTCATGGCCATCCTTCCTGCAGGGATAATCACTCTCAACACTTAGATTGTGTTTCCAGCCCCTTTTCTGTGCATTTCTAGGTATTTCTCAGCATTAATATCAAATTATATATACAGTCTCGTGGGCTGCAGTTTTCACTTAAAGTGGACATGAAAGTTATTTCCTCACATAATGAAGTGTTCTTTTTCATTTGTATAGGCCTCATAATCATCATTATTTTCCCCTTGTTGACGGAAAAGTTGTTTATGATTTTTTGATACTCTGAAATTATAAGACCGCAGCGGGCATCTTTCATTCAAATCTCTGATTAGCATCTTGGGATAGAGTCCCAGAGGCAGAGTTGCTGCCTTCAAGGGCAAGCACTTTCTGCAGTTCTGCCACACTGCCCTCCAGGGCGATGGTTCTAGAACACCCACTGACCGGCAGTGAGTGGTAACGCCTGCTTCTCTGTACCCTCGGTCACATTATTCCTTCCTCACGTGAGACAGATCCACCAGACAGGTTGAGGGGAAGCATTTGATGGCCTGATTGTTGCAAGGCTGGTGTTGAATTCAGCTCCAGGACCACACGGTTCAGCCAGTGAGGTGGCGGAGGCAGACCCCCTCCCTGGCCGGACGCTCCTGTCCCTGCTCTGGGTCCCTCCCCCAAAGCTGAGTATTGATCTCTCCTCCTTCTGCCCCATCCAGGTGCCTCTGGATAACCATATCCCTGTGAAGGCAAGGCCTGAGCGCTGGGACCCCACCGAACCCCAGGAGATAGAGGAGAATGAGGTCATCCCCAAGAGGATCGCACCCTTCGAAGGGGACGAGGATGTGTCTAACAAGGTGTCCATGTCCAGCGCTGCACAGAGCAACAGCATCTTTGAGAGGACAGAGGTCCTGGCCGGTAAGGGCCTCACGAGATACTTTGAAGAGGGGAGGACAGCCAGGCAGTGCTGGCACCTTGGGCTTCTTGGTACCCCTTCCTTCTAGCCACAGGGGGCCCCGAAGCCTCAAGACTATACCTTCCTAAGGGGCGGCTCTGGCCGGGTGAGCGGCCGGGTAGAAGGTGAGGAAGAACTGCCTGTCAGAGTCTTTTAAAGAACAGCTAGGAGTCAGTCCCTTGTCTTAAGTCCTGTCTTGTTTTTCATAGCCTGGGGTTGGTACCTAGGGAGGTTAACTTCCCTCGAGAGCGCAGAGACGCCTATGGATTGGGCTGGTTTCTCTTCCCTTCCTCCTGCGCTATCACTTGACAGCCTTGTGATCTTGGCTGAGAAGCTTTCCAACCTCAATTGAGGATGTGAGCCTCCCATTTCCTCCTCTGTAAATGGGTACAGTGCTACCTCCTTGGGTTGGTGTAATAACTCTGAAAATTAGAATCTGAAAATAATTCGGCAAGCTGTAAAGGGCCTTTCTGATGGCACGCAGGGCCACAGGGTGGCACACAGGGAAGCTTCGCGTGACAGATTAAGAAACTGAGGCCTAGAGAGGCGCGGTGTCCGGCCTGACGTGAGAGCCGCGGGGCTCGTGTTTGTGCTGTGCTCTTGTGGTGGCGGCTGCATCCCAGGCTGGGGCTTCAGGAATGGCTCTTCCAAGCCTGGGTGTGGGGCCATCAGCTGGGGTGGTGACTGCTTGCGTGCTCCTTCCCTGGCAGCTTTGGGGTCCCCAAAGCTGGGGGTTGGGTTGTCAGAGGGACTCTGGCAAAGAGGAGCTGGGGGTCGTCAGAGAGAAAGGTGATAAAAACAGGAACGGGCTTGCTACCTTCTTCCATGTGCCTTTTCTGGTCTTTCCCGGGGGCACTTTGCTGCTGTTGTTTCCTAAGAGTTTTAGCTAAGAAAGAACCTTACTGGGCTCCTGTGGGCCACCCTGCCCCCATTCTGTGCATCGATCCGGAATGTGTGCAGGTACGGGAAATTAAGCGTTGTACGCCGACGACAGGTCTTCGTGAACCAGCCTGTTGCGTGGACACCCTGGGGCCCGTCTGGGTTACTCTTGTCTCTAAGCAGCCACAGGCCAGCTGGGCCAATACCTCCCGAGGGGACCTGAGTTCCAGGGAAGGAGCCCGGTGTCCTGCCTCCATCCAGAACAGATAAAGGGTCTTGCCTACAGTTTGCAGATAAGGCTCTCTGGGAATGTCACCCCAGGTGACTTTGGGCCCAGCTCAGCCCTGACTCTAGCCTCCTCGGACCCGAGTCCATATTCTTTCTACTTTTCCTTCACTACTTTTTGTGCCGGGTGAGAGGGGTGGCGGTGCCATCAGGACTAGAGGGGCCCCCAGAGACCTTGTAACCTTCTAGGCTTCAAAATCTTCTGTAAAACCTCCCCCCATTTCTTTTCAACCACAGAGTTTCACTTTTAGCTGACATATGTGGGGTTAGCACACAGTTTTGCTCTCACCAACAAAGGGTTCTGCTGCTTTTAAAGAAAAGTTTAAAAACCACCGATCTAGTCCAAGCAAGTATGTCTTCCATACATGGGGAGACTGAGGCCCAGAGAAAACAGACCACTTGCTTGGGTCACATAGCAAGAGACAGAACCAAAAAGCCAGGTCGTCTCTGAAACCTGGCGGTTGAGAATTATCCAAGCATAAGATCTTCACGTGAGAAGTTACGCGGTTGTGTTAGTTGCATCTGAACGGCACCTGGGAGTTTCTCAAGTGCTTGCCGGGTGACGCCTGCTCCGTGGGCCCCTCAGACACACACGGCCATCTGCACTCTTACAAGTAAGGAAACTGAGGCCCGGAGAAGCCAAATCACTTGCCCAAAGTCACAAAACCAGCTGTTGGTATTCGAACTTAGGAGCAGTCACTTTGGAGACTTGACCCTGTGGGGTCCAGGCCCCAGCACAGACCAAAGTCGTAGTAGAGGAGCTGGGGGTCATCAGAGAGAAAGGTGATAAAAACAGGAACGGGCTTGCTACCTTCTTCCATGTGCCTTTTCTGGTCTTTCCCGGGGGCACTTTGCTGCTGTTGTTTCCTAAGAGTTTTAGCTAAGAAAGAACCTTACTGGGCTCCCGTGGGCCACCCTGCCCCCATTCTGTGCATCGATCTGGAGTGTGTGCGGGGACGGGAAGTTAATCTTCTTAGCCCTAGTGAGACCAAATTAGAGGACTCAGTCCACCTCAGCAAGGACTCTGAGAGGTATCCCTGCCCCCTCCGCAAACAGGAGCGAGCCCTTCAGGCAGCCTGGCATGGTGGCCCTGCAGGCCTGAGGTCAGCAGCGCACCCCAGCCTGACGTTAGCAGGTGCCCTTAGGCAGGGCTCCTCTGAGCTGAACTGTGAGTGTCGTGTTTTTTTTTTTTTTAAATGTTTTATTTATTTCTAGGAGACAGAGAGAGAGACAGCATGAGCAGGGGAGGGTCAGAGAGAGAGGGAGTCACAGACTGAAACAGGCTCCAGGCTCTGAGCTGGCAGTCAGCACAGAGCCCGACGCGGGGCTCGAACCCACGAACCGCGAGATCATGACCTAAGCGAAAGTCGGACGCTTAACCGACTAAGCCACCCAGGCGCCCCATGTGAGTGTCGTTTATTAAGCACTCACCGTTGTGCCCGGCCCAACTCAGGGTGCTAGGGACACGGATCATAAACCCACAGAGGTTTACAATTCATGAGGACAGAGCGAGCATATGCTGTGCATTGTTCCCAGCACTTCAGGTGGATTAATGTACTTAATCCTAGGACAGATGTGTGAGAAAGGTAGTTTTATTTCGGCTCTGCCGTGAGAGAGATGAAGGGACTCACCTGATCGCACAGCCAGTGATGAGTAACGGGAGTGGGTCCTAGGCCTTAACCGCCAAGCCGGAAACACAGGAACGTAAACCGCTGTGTGTAAGTGTCAGGGACGTAGCAGCCTGGCCGTGCCTCTGCGTTAGAGCTGTGGGTGGTAGCACACACCTGTGTGCACAGAGGAGGTGTGCACACAGAGCCAGCTGGACCGTGTGCGGCACTGAGGCCCGCGCTCTAAGTGCATCTAGGCGGGTTTTCCGGCCTGCAGATTTGCTTGCTCCTGGCCCAGTTTGAGCTAAGCTGTTCTGGGGCATCAGCCTGGTGTTTGGAAAGTGCCCGGCTGGGGGCCCCAGCAGACGTGGGTCGGGATGGTGGCTTTGCCACTCAGGCGCCGTGGTCTTCGGTGTCCTCCGGTGACCCCCTCTCTCATTCATGAGGTCACGCCTGGGACAGGCGACAGCAGGGGTGAAGATGTGTAGTTGTAAGAGAGCCGGCTCGCGGGAGGTGGCCGTGTCCCCGAGGTCCTGACCCGCAGCTCTCCCGTCTCTTCCTCCGCAGCTTTGATCGTGGGCGGCGGCGTGGGCATCCTCTTCGCCATTTTCCTGGTCCTGCTGCTGGTGTACCGCATGAAGAAGAAGGACGAAGGCACCTACGACCTGGGCAAGAAACCTATCTACAAAAAAGCCCCCACCAACGAGTTCTATGCTTGAAGTGTCCCCCTGGGCACACTGGCTTGGACCTCAGTGGGGAGGGAAGCCGCGAAGGATGTTGAAGGGTGGACATGAGGGGAGGGGGAGGGCAACCTAATACCGACCTGTCAGCATCTCCCGCTGTGATTATGTTTTAAGCCTCAGAAGAGGCACCACCTTCTGTTCCTGCCTGCCTCTTCTTGATTCTCTGGGCCTCAATTGTCCCGGCAGAAAAATGGGGTTACGGCTAGCAGCCTTGCTGCAGGCAGGTCTGGGATTGGATCGTTTCTTAATCTTCTGCTTTTAGAATGTGGGCCCAGCTTAGAGCCTGTACTGAGCATGCCTCGTCCAGAGCCCCTCTGAAGCTGGAGCTCTGCCCCCAGTGGCCTTCTCCCTCCCTCCTGTGAAAAGGAGCTGGGAGAAGGATCTGGAACCACCTGCACCTTGATGTGTCCGTCAAAGGGCACTTGTGACCACACTACAGGCGTCTGTGGTATACCTTGGGCCATTCTCGGCTCTTTCAAGTGACTTTTGGAAATCAGCCTTTTTTATTGGGGGAGGGGGTGGGGAGAAGAGCCGAAAGTTCATACTGAAATGGGTTTGCAAAGTATTTGTAAATCTACTTTTAGCGGGGTATTTTTTCCTAATGGTTCATTCCTTGGTGCAGAGCCTCTGCCTGGGCAAGAGTGTGCCGATAAAGACGGTCTCCACTCTCTTGCACTTTCCACAGTACCTGCTAAGTTTGTATTTAATGGTTTTTTGTTTTTGTTTCTCACAAATGAGAGAAGAGACGGAGATATGATTTTTATTAATTTTTTTTTTTTTTTTACTATTTATAGCTTCAGAGAGGGCCTCTTTCTTTCCTCTTTTAAATATCCTCCCCATTTTTTTTATACTTAACACTCCCCTGCTCATGACCTTGGCCCTTTCTGAAGCTGCTTCCTTTAAGAAGTAGCTTTTGCTGAAACATAGTTTTCTAGCAGATTCAAAATACAATGTAGGGGATGGTGGGATATTTGTGTCTTTTCTTGTAATATATTATTATTCTTCATGGTTCTAGAAAAATAGATAAATATATTTTTTCAGGAAATAGCGTGATATGTCCCATTTGAAGTTGGCTGGATGGTTGAGTGAGTGGATTTTTGTGTGGCCGAGTGGGTTTTTGCCTCTCTCTTGCTCTGTTCGTGGTACCTTCTCCTGACTGGGCTGGAATAGTTGAGGGTAGACAGTTCTAGCTTCTGCTTGGAGCCCAACTGGTGTTCCTTTGTTTGTTTTCTCCAAATATAAGAGAACATTGGCGAGCCATGCTATCCCTTACGGTGGCCACGAGCCACACGTGGCTATTCAAATCAGTTAAAGTCACCTAAAGTTAAAAAATTCATTCCTCACTCACACTAACCACATTTCAAGTGCTCATTGGCCACATGTGGCCCGTGGCTACTCTAGTGAGTGCACAGGTAGACACCGTGTCCACCTGTCCAACCACAGTGCTGGAGACCTGAACCGGTGTAACAAGTCGGAGCCCCCACCTGCTGGGCTGATCTTTGTCTCCCTGGACGAAGGGGGATGGGGGAGGGCTGACTGGGTCCTGGCTTCTTATCTGTGATCCCTCCTCCACAGAGGAGGCCTGGTGGGTTAGTTAGCCTGGACAGGCTGCATCTTCTCCTGACCCCACTGGCGGGGGTGGGGGGGAGTCGCCCTGGCCTCCCGTACCGCCGCACCCTTTGCCACCTCAGGCCTGGGGGCCCCGGCTGGCTGGGTCCTCTGGGCTCCCCCACCCCCACCCCCACCAGGCTCTTTCCCTCTGGCTGTGTTGGGAGTGAGCACCTCACACTGTTGTCTGTTACTGATTTTTTTCCTTTTTGATAAGAAGATAATAAAACCTGGAACTTTCTAAATTGCCTGTCTCTGTCATTTTAAAGTTTGTAAGAAGTCCTCCTTTCTGGGCTCTGTATCCTTTGATCTCCACGTGCCCTTTGGGGTGCCAGACACTGGAGGCGGAGAAGAAGCCAAGAAAGGGCTGGAGAGGAAGAAGGAAAGAATGTGCGCATGGTGGCCTGTGGGACATCTCATGCCTAACTTGGTGTGTTGCTTAGATGACACCTGGTTAAAAAACAAACACAGGGTGCCAGCGAGGGGGGGGGAGGAGAAGCGGGGCTGGGAGGAGAGG
>NW_027530193.1:1282867-1309227 GCF_008692635.1 Crocuta crocuta | reverse complement strand
GGGGAGGGCTCCTGGTGGCTCAGTCCGTTGAGCATCTGACTCTTGGTTTCGGCTCAAGTCATGATCTCATGGTTCGTGGGTTTGAGCCCTGTACTGGGGCTTGGATTTTCCCTCTCTCTGCCCCTCCCCTGCTTGCTCTCTTGATCTCTTTCTCAAAATAAACTTAAAAAAAAAACCAACCCACAAAATCCTTGGATTAGATGCCAACTATAGAAATGAGGATGTTCTCCATATAAATCCAGATTTCCTGCTTCTTCTGGGAAAAACTCAAGGTTTGGCTCCTCTCCGGCTATATGGCAACAGCTGAAAGTTGCGCACAGGCAGGATCCTGTCTGGATGTGGGTTTCCTGCCTTGCCACAGCCTTTAGCCACCTGTTTCACTCAGGTCACCTGCATGGCCTCTGCAGGCATTGCGGTCGATGGTTCTGGACAAACCCCACTGATGCCTCTCGATCCTGGTAAGAGCCCTTTTACCAAAGGAGGACCTGCCCTTAGCTCATCTGCAGAGTTAAACCTTAATTCCAAGGCCTTGGGCTTTGGTGGTCTTCCCTTGGTGCCACATGGCCTAGTGCTCGGCTGGAGTTGGGGGAAGCATACGGAGGGGATCAGTAGAAGCGAATCCTGGTGTCGTGTGCATGTGCTAGCAGCGCCCATGCTGTCTATGCTTCGTACCCGAACCCACGATGGCTCCACAAATACGGTTCTGTTAGTATCCCCATTATACAGATGGGGACACTTCAGCTAAGAGGTTAGCTAACTTGCCCAAAGTGACCTGGCTTACCAAAGCAGAGGTGGGGCTAGAGTCCAGGCATTTGGGCTCTGGAGGCTGCTCGTGACCTACGGACCCCCTCCGAAGCAGCAAGTCTGGTCCCCAAGTCCCTCCTGGGGCCCCTGCTACACCTTGTTTCCTGAGTTCCATGAAGCTTGAGTGAGTCTCCCTGTTCTTTAAAACCTGATTCTTGCAGAAGAACCTTCCCATCTATTAAACCTGGGTTGTCCAGTATAGTAGCTATTGGTCACAGGTGGCTATTTCTATGTAAATTTATTTGTAAAAACGAAAAATTCGGTTCCTCAATTGTGCTAGCTACATCCCAAGTGGTCAGTAGCCACGTGCAGCTGCTGACTACTCTATTGGTCAGTGTCTCGGTAATTCCTGTTAGGTTTGTGTTGGGTAATGAAGACTGGGGGTCATGACCTTTGGATTTGGATTTCAGTTTTTAACAGCTGTTACCTTGTGCTCCAGCAGCCTACAGGGAGGTAGGTCAGAGCCTGGTGTACAGTAAGTGCTCAATAAAAGGCACTTTATTCTCATCAGCGCCATCTTTTGGGTAAGGCATTAGCTCCATCTCTGTGTTATCTTTGTGTAAAATTATCCCCACCTTTTGGGGCTTCTGACCACTGTCTCACATAGGGTCTGTAGGTCAAGAATTTGGGAGTAGCTGAGCTAGATAGTTGTTTTGTGAAGCTGTAGTCAGAATGCTGACCAGGGCTAGAGCATCTGGAAGCTCGAGTGGGCTGGAGGACCCACTTCCAAGATGGCGCACTTAACACGTCTGGCAGCTCGATGCTGGCTGTTGACAGGAGGTCTCAGTTCCTTGCCACGTGGACCCTCAAAGGGCTGATGTCCTCTTTACACAGAGGCTTGCTTTTCCCAGAAAGCGATCCAAGAGAACCAGGGGGAAGCCTTTTACAATGCCTTTTACGGCCAAGCCTTGGGTCACCCACTGTGACTTCCACACTATCCTGTTGGTCACACAGGTCAGTCATATTCATTGCAAAAGGAGACTGCAGAAGGGAAGGGCAGGAGTACCTTCAGGAGGCAAGACTCATTAGAAGCCATCTGAAAGGCTGGTTACTATAGCCTTGTTTCTGGTCAACTCTGCACAGAGCTTAATTTATCTAGAGAGCAGACTCTGAGTGGGACTTGGTGTAATATCATTTCTGAGAACTGGGGACAGGATGCAAAGTGGATTTAGACAATATTGGGCCTCTTTTGTTAATGAACCTGCCAGTTGTCTGAAGCCAGAGAAGCACCGACCCCTATCTAGGGCCATTCCTTCATGGGGCACCGGGAGGCCGACAGGCCAAATAGATTCCCCCTTGGCAATAATTTGCTATGTAGTTTTGGGGGTGGGATGGTCAGAATCCCAAGATTTTTGCCCCCTGTTGTATACTCCAGTATATCCCTTCCCCTTGAATATGGGCAGGACCCATAAACCTGACAGATGCCACTCCTATGATTGGGCTACATTAGGAAAGATAAAGGGGTTTTACAAATGTAACTTGAGGTCCCAGATGAGTTGAGTTAGTAAAAAGGGAGATTACCCTGGGTGGGCCAAGCTTAATCAGTTGAAAGCACTAATAAGAAGATCTTACCTTCTTGGTAAGAGAGCTGGCCTTGAAGAAGCAGGCTTCCATGAATTCCACAGCTACAAGGATGTGAGTTTTGCCAACAACTCTGTGAGCCTGGAATAGGACCCTTTGCCTCAGAGAGTCCGCCCTGAGTAACCCCTAAATGGGTGCTACTTTAACATGCTATGTTTGTGGCAGTTGCTTCAACATAGACAACTGACACAGGCAGGTCACTTACCCTCCCTGGACTATCTGTTTCCCCGTTTGTTAAACGGAGGGGACTGCAGTGTCTGGATCATGGGTAAACATATTTCTGGAGTAATGACAAGGACAGCAGCTGTCATTGTCAGAAAGTGGTTACAATATACGTGCAGTCGCTTTACAGATACTGGTTATTTTATTCCTTATGACATCCTGTGAAATAAATACTCCCCCTTTTACAGAAGGGGGAGCTGAAGCACAGAGAGGTTAAGTGACTTGCCAAATATGCCCAGCTTAAACACACAACTTTGTCTCCAAGATGGCTGTTGTCTGAAAAGCTACTGTTTGAGCTGTATTCCTGGATTTTAAGGCGATCCTTCTGAAAATATATATGAAAAGTTAGTGTAGGTAGAAGTGTGTACACACACACACACACACACACACGCACGCACGCACACACACATCAGGACAAAATCAGCCAAGCCCAGGATACTCCTAGCCAGGATGGCACTCTTCCAACCAGCCAAGGTTGGTGGGGAGGATGTCTTGAACCAGAGGGAAGCTTGGGAATGAGCTTGGCAGAGTGGGCTTTACTTCAGCACTCTGTAATCGAAATGAACCCATAAAGAACTTGGTGACAAGGCTCTGCCTTCCCCTAGAACTTTGCCTGCCTTCTGGGGCCATCAGTCAGCCACAGCAGGTGTTGACCACCGAAAGCGTTATTGTGCCACCATTGCTCGCCTGCCTTTGTCCCTTGGTGTCAGGAAGAGAGCCAAGCCTGACCAGAGGGCCTTTTTTTGGTGAGTATGGTCAGGGATGACTCTTGCAAAACGTAGTGGATATTATCTTCTTGGTTTTATTTCCGTTAAATAAGGCTGTTTCCTCCCTCCCTCTCTCTGTCTTCTCAGTCTGCACCCTCAGCAGTCTACATCGTAACCCCCAGAGGAAGGTGTCTGAGGATTTTACCCACACTGTGGTTAATGTGAGACTCTGTTTGGGGAAACCCCACTTAAAAGAAACAAATGAGAGAAACCCAAAAGTCAATGCTTAAGCCTGTAGACTAGCCTGCTCATGGTATAACCTCAGGCACCATGAGCAGTGGTAGGCTAGGAGATTTTAGAACAGAGATTTTGACTTTATTCTCATTTTGTGAGAATCTCAGAGCCCCAGAGTTCGCATTAGGAGTATAGGACTTAAATTAGGCTCTGCTATCAACGTGCTCTTGAAGCTTCAGGGGCCTTCTCTCCGAGCCTGAGATTCCCCATCGATAAAATGAGGAGGGAATATGGACTAGAGCAATGATTCTCAACCTTAGGGTTCTGATCCTGACAACATGAAAACGTTAAGATGATTTTTAAGACTCTCAGTTCTCTAAGGATAAATGAAAACTTAATTCTTGGGAGGGAAACAGTGCCACCTGCTGGTTCCATTTTACACTTGCAAATATCCAAACGGCCAAGGCAATGAGTGCTAGGCAAATTGGTATTTATTGAGCCCCACTCTTAAGTTCAAGGTCTGGTAATGCGCCCTCTAGGACACACCCCCATAAGCCTCATTCTCCATAAGCTCACAGTCTAGAGGGGATAAGTGACATGTACATAAAGCCCTTTGATCCAGGGTGGGTGGTGACATGGTCCCCGTGAAGTTCTAGGGGAATACAGGGTGGGCCCAGGACATGTGAATTGTGTACTCAAGGCTCCGTACTTAGAGGGGCCTTTCTTGATTTTATGCTCTGTTGTCACTGTCTTGAAATTCTAAGTAGTTTTCAAGGGGCCACACATTTTCGTTTTCTTCTTTTTTTCCACACATTTTAGTTTTGCACTGGGCCCCGTAAAGTATGCAGCTGGCCCTGCTTTGCAGAAATCTTAGAAGAAGTGACATTTGAGCTGGATTTGGAGACCAGAGCAGTAGGTGGAGGGAGAGGAAAGAAGCAAGCTATTCTAGCGCAGAAGGAAAATGAAGAGGTGGAGTCCTCCGGCCCCTGTGGCTGGGGAGCGTGAGGGAAGGACATAGACAGTGGTTTGCTGCAAGGGGGTGGAGAGAGAGGTGATTGGGTGCCAGATGGATTCAGGTTCAGGGCCAGAGGGCCTCCGAACACAGTGTAGCAGTTGGAACTTAGAAGACGGGCCAGGGCCTTGAGGTCACAGACTTCCACGTGGGTGCATACGTGGGACCAAGGGTCGTATGGTGCCCCGGGGGGAGTGCAAAAGAAGACAGCTGCGTGGCAGGGCCTGGACTTCCGGGCCAACCTAGGATCTTGGCTCCCAGGACTCCTGCCTTGTGAAGTGGCAGAGGAAGTCCTTGAGGGCAGGGCTCAATGGGCCCTTGTGCCCCAACACCCTGTGTGGTGTGCTGTGAAACTCATTCTCCTACAAGTGGCTTCCTGCTTCAACAGCATCACAGGGCAGCGAGAGCAAACATGAGGCAGGCACTCATGGAGGGGACATTTCCCATTCAACTTGTTCCCTGCATTCCTCAGCCAGGATTCACTCTCAGGGGCCATGAAGGGCCCTTAAACAAGCTTCTCTTTCCTGGTCATAGTGAGTTTCAGCCTGCTGATGGCAGCTGACAGATCTTCACTATAATTTTGGGAAGTTGAACGAGCAAAGGTCACTTCCTCCCCTTGGGAAATGTCAGCTTCTTCCCCACCTGCCTTCCCCATCCTCTCCCCCCTCCCCCCCCCAGGAAAGAAACTTCCTGGGGAATGAGCCCTTCTCAGAATTCCAGGAAGGGCCCAGAGGAGTGAGAGCCTTGAACCCACACTTTAGAGCAGTCGTCCGCATGGGGGACCACCAGGGACTGGTATAGGTAGCGGCACCCACGACATATGTATATCCGTGGCTCCGCGGCCTGAGCCAGAGCCCTGCCTGGTTTCTCTCCTTCCCTGTAAGGCACGGCCTTGACAGACGGTGGGCAGGTTGATCAGGGTGGACTGGGATGGTTCCCGGGCCCCATGCAGAGAAGCTCCTCCCTCATCTGAGTTACTGCCCAGCTGATCCCAGGAGTTCCGCCTGGAATTGTCCTGTGTTTTGTACCTTTCATTCGCTCCTGGGCCCTGGGTGCATCTTCGCTTAGACTGGGGGGGATAGCTGGCAGAGAACTCATCCCCAGAGCCAACAGGAGGGCCCCAGGGCAGGGACAGGAGTTCAAGGATGCTAGCTGCTTCTGAACTCCTTCCTTCTCCAGAAAGGATCACAATGGCAGGCTCTGTGCTCCATCGGACTTGTCCTTTCTGTGTGTGTGCAGGTGGGGGAGGGGGGCACGGAGCTCCTCCCTCCTTGGGAAGGTGGGACATTCAGCTCGGACTCTGCCTCGGGACGGCAGAGGAATCCCTGATCTGTAGGACTTCTCCTCCTGGGCCAGCAAGAGAAGTGCCTGTGTGGACGGCGGAGATGGCCCAACCGGACCCCCGTCCCAGGCACCAGCGCAGCGGGCCACAGCAAACACGGCCGGGGCCTATGCCTGGCTCCAGCCACCACGGGGGATACAAGGAGCAGAAGGAGGTCTTGTTCCAGGGCGGAGCCCAGGACTCCAGGGCAGGACCCTCGCGCTCCAGGAGGGGCCCTCTGTTCCCGTGGGACCTGGTGCTCCAGCAAGACCCCCGTGCTGGGCGGGCTTCGGGGTCCTAGGTGAGCCCGGCGCTCCAGGTGAGAGCCAGCACTTCAGGCCCCACCTGGGGATCGAGGGGGAAGCTGGCATTCAAGGTCAGAGCGAGTAGTCCGTGCAGGACGTGATGCTCCGGGGCCTGTGCCAGGAGTCCGTGCCCCAGGCCTGGGTGTGTGAAACTACGTGTGCCCTCTTCAAGAGGAGACACAACTGCACAGAGGGTGAGTGTCCCAGACGTGGCTCCTAAGAGTGTGAAATCCTAGTGAGACACAAGGAGAGACAGGAAGAGACAAAGTTGGACGGATGGGGACGCACGAGCAAGGAGAGGTGCAAAGGTACTGTGGGCGAGGGGGAGAGCGCCTGCTTGCTTGCTTGAGAGGGAGACACACAAACACGGGGAGAGCCGCGCTGGTGACTGGATGGCGGCACGCGGGTCGCGTCTTCCTGGACACGCAGAGAGGAGGGAGTGACAGTTTCTATGGCGACAGCCCTCTGCCGCCCAGGCTCCGGCCTTCGCTTCCCAGCAAAGGGGCAGGGGGCGCGGCCCCGCCAGGCGAGCGCGCGGACCTAAGTCTGGATGAAGAGGTGGAAGTTGCTGCGCGTGAACTCGTGGTGGATGCTCTCCAGCAGCGCGTCGGCGGCGGCGGCGGCGGGCTCGGGGGCGCCCGGGGGGCCGGGCCGCACGCTGTACTCGGGGGTGTAGGTGAAGGAGAAGGCGCTGGGGTAGAAGAGGCCGTCGGCGCGCACCAGGCTCACGGGCACCGTGATGGGTGTGCGCAGCCAGCGCCAGTCGCTGCCGAAGGCGGCTATGTCGGGCACCACGCACACCAGGGACCGCGGGCTCCTGGGTTGGCACTGAGATTAGGACTGCAGTGCCGCCGAGGACACGAACCCGGCCGGTTCCCCGCGGCCCAAGGGAGGCCCCCTATACCTGTACATGGTTTCCGCCTCCACGTCCCCGAACCACACCTTGAGCCCCGCGTGGAAGTTCTCGCCGTGGAGCTCGAGCGTGGCCACGTCGCCCCCACCACTAAGCTGGGGGCGGGAGGGAGTGGGTGCGGTGGCGAGAGCCTGCTGCTCTCCCTGCCAGCACCCTGTCCCCCCCCATTCCANNNNCAGCGCCCCGCCCGCCTGCACCCCCTGTGCCCGCCAGCACCCCAGATTCACCTCCAGGGTGCTGATGAGGGGCACCGGAGTGACGGGTTCCCGGGTCCACGCCAGGCTGGTGCTGAAGGAGAACTCCACCGACTCGGTGCCGATGATGGTCCAGCAAGAGCTGTCGTTCAGCAGGGCCTTGTTCGCCTCTTTGGGGCAGGGGGAGGCCTGGGAGGAGAGCCAAGGGGGTTGTGGCCACCAGCATGGGTGTTATGGGCCAGCATAATGCCTGGGTTCTCGAATCCTGGGGTCCAGTCCTAGGCTCTGAGCTTTACCTGCCTGTGAGCTTGGACAAGACCTTTAAGTTCCTTAACGTGAGCTAGCTGGTTTCCAAAGGTCTATTTTCTTAGGATTCTAGAATTCTGTTTTTTAACATTGTGCAATTCTATTCTACAGTCTTAAAATGCTTTGGGAGGAAATGTTGCTCAATAATAATGTTATTTTCGGGGCGCCTGGGTGGCTTAGTCGGTTAAGCGTCTGACTTTCGCTTAGGTCACGATCTCGCGGTTTGTGGGTTCGAGCCCCGCGTCGGGCTCTGTGCTGACAGCTAGCTCAGAGCCTGGAGCCTATTTCGGAGTCTGTGTCTCCCTCTCTCTCTGACCCTCCCCTGCTCACGCTGTCTCTCTCTCTCTCCTAGAAATAAATAACAATATTTTAAAAATAATAATAATAATGTTATTTTCTACATATTATGATTTTATCTCAATATTCCATGATAATATTCTTTTGGGAAGTTGTATGCTTACTAATAACTTTCCACAGTCTACAGCTCTGTGGCCTAACATTTTATGATTCTTTATTTATTTGTTTGTTAAAAAATTTTTTTTAATGTTTTATTTATTTCTGAGAAAGAGAGAGAGACAGCATGAGCAGGGGAGGGTCAGAGAGAGAGGGAGACACAGAATCTGAAACAGGCTCCAGACTCTGAGCTAGCTGTCAGCACAGAGGCCAACGCGGGGCTTGAACCACGAACCACGAGATTATGACCTGAGCCGAAGTCGGACGTTCAACTGACTGAGCCACCCAGGTGCCCCTATGATTCTTTTTTAAAAAAATGTTTATTTTTTATTTGTGGGGGGAAGGGGAGGAGCAGAGCCAGAGCGGGAGAGAGAGAATCCCAAGCAGGCTCCACACTGTTAGCATAGAGCCTGACACAGGACTAGATCTCATGAACCATGAGATCTTGGCCAGAGCCAAAATCAAGAGTCCTATGCTCAACCGACTGAGCCCCCCAGGTCACCCCTGAGCATTTTAGGATTCTAATGCTCTTTGCACAATTATACTGAATTCTCTTACTTATTTTTATTTTTATTTGCATTCTAAAATCTTTAAAAAAATTTTTTTTAACATTTATTTATTATTGAGAGACAGAGCATGAGCATGGGAAGGGCAGAGAGAGGGAGACACAGAATCTGAAGCAGGCTCCAGGCTCTGAGCCGTCAGCACAGAGCCTGACGTGGGGCTCGAACTCACAAGCTGCAAGATCGTGACCTGAGCTGAAGTCAGACGCTTATCCAACTGAGCCACCCAGGCACCCCAGCATTCTAAAATCTTATCTTCCAACATTCTAGGACTTTACTATTCTTTGGGAACGGATATTGCTCAATAATATTACTACTATTTTTTTTACATTCTCGGACTCTGTCCTGATAGCCTATGACTCTAACATCTAGGCAGTGCTGCTCAGCAAGCAGCAGTCATTACGATGATGACCGTCTTACATTCTACAGTTCTCTGTGTTCTGACCTTCTAGGATGCTTGGTGCCAATTCTCTTTCCCTCTCACCTGGAATTGCACCACCTTGTCTGTGGCGAGGCATAAGTAAGAGCCACCCCCTCCGGGAGGACCGCCGGGGAACTGGAACGCACACTTGTGCAGCTGGGAGATGGGCTCATCCACGTCGAGGAGCGCACACTGTTTGGCCACTTTGCGGATGATCTGCAACAGAAGGGGTAGCCGGAAGTGTGGCGGCAGGTGCCGGGGTGCACAGAGGCTGCCCTCCCAGCTAGCCTTCTGCTATCCTATAGCCATATGGGCTCTGGCAGGTCCCCCCACACCCCACTCTTACCTCCATCCAGCCCCACAAAGCACTGAGTATCCAGAGTAAGAACGGGTGTCTCTATGACGTGGGCCTTCACCTTCCAGCCTGCCCTTGTGGGTCAGACTTTCTGCACGGATCTGGAGGGACTCCCCCAGGTATGCCCTCCCTTCTCGTACCATTGGAGGGAGCGTGATGCCCGTGACAGTGCAGACGAGTTGCACTAGGGAGCCATAGCGGACGTAGCCCTCTCGAGGCGGGAAGTCCCCTTGGGAACAGTGTTCATCAGCTGGAGTGACAAGAGAGAAGGGGAGGCAAGAAGGTTTCAGGGATCCCAAGTTTCTCCCCCCAACCCTGCCTTCCCGGCCTCTGGCTCCACCCCACATCACACATGGATCTTGTGGGGAGGGTCGGCATGCAGGGAGACAGCTAAGGCTGAAGGTTCTCATCCCGGAGGGGTCATCTGCGGCCGTCCTGGAAAATGTCTGCTCCTGGGGGGTGGGGGTTTGAGAGAAACGGAGAGGGCTGGACACTGGAGTCAAGGTGGCCTGGACTAGTCACAGGCTCACTGGGACTTTTGGCAAGCCTCAGTTCCTTGGGCAAAGTTTGCTTTTCTCCAGGGCTTGTACTGCAGATGAAAGAAGCCGAGGGCCGTGAAGCTCCCAGCCCCAGCCGGCTGGTGCGGTTACCCAGGTGGAGTGTGAAGGCCGCCCACTGGCGCGCGCTGGCCACGAAGGCACCATCTTCCACGGACAGGTAGCGCGTGGAGACCGTCTGGGAGCGCAGGCGGTTGAAGAGGGAGACCTTTGAGCCCGAGGATATGCACACTGCGAGGGGAGGTGAAATCAGCGCCCACGCCCGGCTCGGTTCCTTGTACTTGCCAGGCACTTCCTGGTCCTCTGTCCCCTGGGTCGGTCCCCTCCTATGCTCGCTGGCCTAGACGCACTGGGCATTCCTAGTTCACGGCCTTTACCAAGTACCGGCTGTAGTCCTGCTTTTGTACCATTGCCTGTTCCTTTTTGCTGCCTGGAGTCCTTCAGCTCGATACACAGTATTATCAAGTCTTCACTCACTAAGCCTCTCCTTGGGGGCGGGGGGAGGGGCAGGCACTGTGCTGGGTGCTGGGCACCAAAAGGTGAATTAGACCCAGCTTTGCTCTGGAGGAGTTCACAGCCTCAGAGAGGTGGGATGCATGTAAAAGTTCAAAATGATGTGGTCAGGGCTGGGTGAAGGAGGGCTTCCTGGAGGAGGTTACACTTTCGGCTGGGGAGCAGGAAGTAGGTAGGAGTTGCTCAGGGGGCTGCATAAATAAATACCATGTGGTGTGAAACAGCAGTGTGATATTTCTAGGGTTTGACACCGATCTCTTCCAGCTTATCACACATACTCAGAGCCAGGGTTTTGTTTTCTGACCCAGCTTTGACCACTTGGGTCTCGAGAAAGCACTGGGTCAGCTCCTTCTCTCCCCTCCCAGGGCTAGGCATACTGTAGGTGCTCAATTTACACATAAGCCCAAGTTCCCACCCACTGGACTATGATGATAGCTAACGCTTGTATGTCAGGTGCTGTTTTAAATGCTTTCTATGTATCAGCTCATTTGATTCTCTCAACACTGCTCTGAGGTAGATATTATCTCCATTTAAGAAAGCATCTTGGGGCGCCTGGGTGGCTCAGTTGGTTGAGCATCTGACTATGGCTCAGGTCATGATCTCACAGTTCATGAGTTCGAGCCCTGCATCAGGGCTGTCCCCCTCTCTCTTTGCTCCTACCCTGCTCATGCTCTTTCTCTCTCAAGAAAACAAAAAAAAGAAAAAAAAAAAGCATTAAGAAAGAGAGAAAGAGAGAGCAGCTCCAGACAGCATGGCTAGCAGCAGAGCCAGGATTCAAACCCAGGCCCCACCTAGGCCCCCTGGCTCCAGGGTCTGCACTCCAAATCACCACACTATACCACTTACCTGATACCAAGGGCCAAACAGAGCATTGGCTGGGTCTGAGACATTCTACAGGGGTTTTAACAGACAGAAAGAAAGTACAGTGTTGGGGTAGGGACGGGCCTCTGGAGTCACACCAGACTCAAGCTCAAATCCTGGCTGCGTCTCTTCCTAGCTGGGCAATCTCAGGCAAGTCACCTGGATGGTGATAGGCCTGAATATTTCACTGAATGAAGGAATGAATGTTCCAGACCTCATTTTCCTGATGCCCTCCTGTCATTCGAACAATGCGTACCGACTTCAGAGGGACGTGGTGAACATCAAATAGGATTCTTGTTAATTTTACCAAAGAAAGTCCATCTTCTCCTACGCCTTCCCTCACCTCACTTCGGGGGTAATGGTAGTGTCCTCGCTGTTCTTCAGGCCCCACCCCCTTCTCAAAGCCCCCAACCCTGGGATCTGTCACTTGCCACCCAGGACAGTCTTTATTTCAAACTGTCTCTTTGATGAGCGACGTGTGTCTATCTCCCCTGCTAGGCTGTGGGTTCCTCCAGAACAGACACTTGTCGTTATTTTACAGGGACAGGGACCCAGCGTCTAGCACAGAGCCAGGCATACACCAGGCACCTGAAGAGATATTTTTGACTGTCCTTTTATTGTCACTTTAAATTTGACTNCGTGCTTCTCTTGTTTCTCATTCCCAGACCTAAACCGGACCCCGCCGCTCTCTCGGCTCAGACTCCACCTCTCCCACGCGGGCCCGACCCTTCCAATCCAGGCCTCCTCCCTCCCCAGTTCGGGGGCTCCGGACCTGGTGGCACCTGACCGCCCCACCCAACCCTCGCGCCCCACCCGGCTCACGGTCTGTGTTCTTCAGCGACTGCTTCTTCTGCGACGGCTTCGAGATGACCTTGATGAGGCGGCTGTGGAAGCTGCCCAGCTCCTGGCCNCAGCACGAGCCGGAAGTGCTTCCTCTTGTCTGCGTCCGAGATGTACAGGGTCTTGGCGCAACCGAATTCCTACAGGGGTGCGCGGGGGCGAGGCCAGCTCATCCCAGCCCTCCACCACCAGACGTTCTGCCCCGTCGGACGTGACAAAAAGCAGCACGATCCCAGCTCTCAGGCTCACCCCGGTTCCCCCCTCCCCCACCCCGGCCTCTCCTCCTCCCTTTTGGCTTCTGCAGGTGGGGGAGGGGGAGNGCAGGGGGTAGATGAGCCCTCTTCGCCAAGGGAGGGGCAAGGATGGGAACAGGAATCGGATCCTGTCGCTTGCGCTCTCACCCTGGAGTCCGGCTGCTCTTCGAAATTCAACTTCTGCGTCTCGGCGGCGCTGCCAGACGCGCCGTCCAGTCCCATGTAGCCGCAGACCGTGGGTCCGGTTTCCCCNCCTGCAGAAGGAGGCGCCCCGGCAGCCCGGGAGTCCACCCTCACCTTGGCCTTGCACTGGCTTCACCCTCCAGCCGGGACCTGCGAGGTAGACACAAGGCGGGGGGCAGAAGAACCTGCGGAGACATGGAGACGCTGGACTTGCACATCCATTCTCCACTTGACTGTCTAGACGTCTCAAAGGCAGCATAAATCGGGCAGAATCCTTGACCGCTCCTCCTACCTTTCCCAGTGTCTCCGCACCGCCCCCCCCCTTCTCCGTGACTGTGGATCCCATTAGCATCTGAACTTTCTTTTATCACTCCTTTCCGTCAGCCCATTAGTAAATCCTGTCCCCTCCGCATTCAAATCACACCCAGAATCCACGGGATTCTTATCACCTCCACCTCAGTCCCAACTGCCATCGCTTGAGTCTGGACCACAGCGTCACTCTTCTCACCTGCTCACTCTGCCTCCCCTCCTCCCCTCTTCAACCTGGTTAGAACAAAGTGGCCACACTGCCTTTTCTTTTCTTTTCTTTAGCAGGGGTCAGTCATGTTACTCCTCTTCCTAAAACCCTCCAGCGGTTTAAATTCAAAATCCTTACTTGATGAGGCCCCTGCTTACCTCTCTGACTTTATTTCCTACAAAGTCCCGCCTCCTCTTCTAATTCCAGCCCCCCTGACTTCTTTGGTACCAGAAAAGGCCAAGTTAGTACAACCTCAAGGCGTCTGCATTCTCTTTTCTTTCTATTTGGAACACACTTCCCCCAGATTTTCCCCTGTCTAGATCCCTTTTCACATTCAAGTCTCAGTTCAGATGTCACCTCCTTAAAAGGCCCGTCCACCATCTTGACCTTTCTAGCTAAAAGGTTTCTGTGCTGTCCTATAGCTCTTATAGCTGTCCTCACAGTCTGGAAGTTCTTGTTCACTGATTTATATGGGGTTTGTTGTCTCCGCACTACAGTGAGGATCCCATGAGAGCAGGGGCTGGGTCTGTCTTCTGGAGCCGTATGTCCAGGGCCCAGCACTGCCCAGAGAGCCTGGCACCTGATAAGCACCCAGTAAGTAGTTGTTGAATGAAAGAAGGAATGAATGGTTGGGTGAGCGAGTGAATGGAGACACTGTATATTCACAGGGAGGTTCTGTTATAGACCAAAGTGGAGAGCAGTGGGGGCAGAGTTTGGAAAAGGCTCCTGTTGGGCCAGTAGTCCTCTCCAGGTTCTAAAAGACACTGAACAGGGGGCGCCTGGGTGGCTCAGTTGGTTAAGCGTCCAACTCTTGATCTCAGCTCAGGTCGTGATCTCACGGTTCCTGAGATTGAGCCCCCTGGCTGTCAGCACAGAACCTGCTTGAGATTCTTTCTCCCTCTCTCTGCCCCTTCCCCCCTTGCTTGTGCACGCACGCGTGCTCTCTCAAAATAACCTTCTATATATAGCTTTAAGAAATAGAACAATAATAAAAACTAGAATAAATAAAAGACCTGGAACCAGGAGGGCAGAAAGCGACCTCCTAGGGGCCACCGAGGCACCTACCGCTTCTCATTTCCATATGATTTTTGAGCCACCTTGGCATGCAGGATCCGCACCGTCTGCTCACACTGTTGCTGCAGGCACTGGCGCACGCCTTCCCTCAGGACCGTGATGTGCTCTGGGGGTGACCTGGGGGTGCGTGCATGGGCAGCTGGGCAGGAATGAGCGTTAAGGGGAGAGGTGGCATGGAGCCCAACAGGGAGGCTGAATGAAATGAAGGGGGTCAGGGAGGGAAAGCATTAGGCAAGAGAGGGGATTCTGGGTGTAAGTCGTGGCTTAAATATTTAGGCTGCCCGTACTCAATGAGGCCTGCAGGGAGCCCACCGGGACCACCCAGGCGCCACTCCGCAGGTCTGGCTCCGTGCCCATCGCAGCCTGAAGCATTGGGGAGAGGCCCCAGCGGCACAAAGGCCATACTTGTGCAGGCCTTGGGATGGAGGCGGGTTTGTGAGGGTGCATGGCTTCCTTACACTTTGAGGGGAGCCACCCCGGTGAAATGTGGATGCCAGGGGAGAAGAGCTTTGCTGGACCCGCCTGGACCAGAGCGCTCTCTTGCCGGCCCCCAGAAGCCTGTAAACATGGAAGGGACCCAAAACGGTGTCCCAGGGCCCAAAACGATGTCCCCTGGAACCTAAGGGAATATTTGAGGTCTTCCAGGGTCTAAGCAACCTCACCCCCTTTCTCGCAAGAGAAGGGGCCTGTTACTGTCCTACTTTCCCTTGATTCCAGGCCCTCCATAATCAAGGGAGTGGGCCAGTCAGAGCCNCCGGGAACCCTGCGGCTGCCCTTCCGAACCCTCTACCCGTCGCGCAGGACCGGAGTCCCGGGCCTCTCCTCACTCCCGGAGGGGGCGGCGGAGGAGCCCGGCTGCTCCCTCGGAAGCGGGGCCGGGCAGCCCGCGGCCCCAGCCAGGCCCCGCTCCGCCCCTTGGGGNCCCGGGTTAAATGCGGCCGCCGCCGCCGCTCGCCCCAGCCGCCTGGCAGTCCCCAGCTCGGGCGCGCTGCCCGCGCCGTTACCTGGTCCAGCTGCCCGGGAGGCTCCGCCCGTCCGCTCCGCTCCGCGGCCGCGCCTCCGAGCCGTCCGGCAGGCTCAGGTGGGTCAAAGGGCCTGGGGGCGCTGGGGGGTCTGCGGGGGAGCAGGCGTCAAGCCCGACCAGACGACCGCATTTAACCGCCGCTGCGCCAATTACGGTGCCCCCATCTGACCTGCAGTGCCCTTCTCCGCTTCTGTGGGGTCCTTTCCAAGTTGAGCCTCCACCAACAAGGCCACCAAAGGGGGGGGGGAGGGTGCTTTCCTCCTAATCTCCTCCCTCGAGGAAGCGCCAGGAACGTCCCCAAGGTGTTTATTCATCAGTCAACTCTTGAGGAGTTATTTACTGACCTCTCCTTCCTTTTGAGCCCAGTCTCCCCGCCCTAAGGCATTTCCGAATCTTTTAAACTTGAGGATTAACCCCCCCTCCCCCAGAGGAGCTCAGGGTATCAGACCGGTCACCACGTTGCTGTGTGATTTGGGGCAAGACGCTACTCTCTGGACCTAGTTTCTCCCTCTGCAGAATAAGAGGGTTGGGAGGGTGATGCATTTTGAGGCAGTCGCTGTTTTGACTTTCTAGGATCACTGGGGAGGGGGAGGGGGGCTGCCAGGCGAGATGTTGGCTCAGGTCAAGAGCAGGATAAGGGGGATCTTAATCAAGATTTGGGGACCCAGAGGCTTCTGCAGGTGGGAAAGAATGGGAGTTGGCAAAGGCCCCTTGTGTCTTTACCCCCACACTCCCCAGAGGAGGCCCTGGCTATGGCCCAAGCTAGAGAAGGCATTCCGCACCCTCCCGTTTCCAGCGGCAGCTGGTACATCTGGCTTAGTCCACCTCCCAAGACAAGCCCTGCTAGAGGGAGTTTTGTTCTTCTACCAGGCCTGGAAAACGAAGGCGGAGAGGATCCTGGCCACGAAGGCCGCCTGGAGGCACCCGACCATGCTCAGAATAGGCCCATTCAGGGAATTGGGGGAGGGGGGCAGAGGGGCTGCGGCTGGGTTAGGGCAGCTGGTCCCCTCTGCCAAGAAACAAGCAANGGGGAGGTACGGGGGAGGGGGAGTGAATGGAAGGAAAAGAGGTTTAGTGACTCCTGGGAGCCAGGTTGCTAGGCCGCCAGGCAGCCCAGAAGGGAGAAGGGGAACCAGGAGTCCCAGGTTCCTTTGCAGCTCGGGGGGCAGCCTTCCTGGGCCTCAATTTCCCCATCTGTACAACGGGAATCCTTCGGGATTGTCAAGGGGCGTCGCCAGGGGCGGTGGAAGAGTGAGCGCTCACCTGCTGCCGGTACAGGGTCCATGGGCGCACTGGGGCCTCACTCGCCGCCCTCCGGGCGCATCCAATGCAGCTGTCCCGGGAACCCCGTGCTCCCCTGCTTCTTGGCCCTGGTGTCGGATATATCCTGACCCGGGCTTATCTCCAAGGCCTCGGGGCTCTCGGCCGCTGTTTGCTCTGGGCAGGGGCACCTGCTAGGCAGATGTGGCCTTCCCACCGCCACCTATCCAACGCCGCCAGATTCGGGAAGACGCCCCCTGGCGGCTTCTCCTGAGAGCAGGCGGGAAGTGGAGGCGCCAGGCCTACGTGGTGGGTTTCGGCCAGCGCGCAGCGGGTCCCCTACCGCCAACCGGGTGAAAGGGCGCGGCACTCCCCAGCCGCCCGTGGCTGGGCCGGGCGGGGCGNCGACGCGGGGCTCGAACCCACGAACCGTGAGATCATGACTTGAGCCAAAGTCGGACACTCAGCCGACTGAGCCACCTAGGCGCCCCCTCCCCCCCCCCGCAGGACACTTTCTTGCCGACTGACTTTGGGCACCAGCGCTTATCTCTTCTGAGCCTGTATCCTCATCTGTACAATGGGGACAGCAACAGTCTTCGTCTCATGGAATTGCCGAGATTAAATGTCTCAATGGATGAAAAGCCTTTAATACTGTGCTTGGCGTTTAGAAAGGCCTTATTTTTGTGGATTTTTTTCTTTTCGAGGGGCATTTAATTTCTAAATTATGTATTTTAAAATCTACTTTCCATTTATGTAAATACTACCCTGCAATTCTGCAAAGTAGGATTCCTTGTGTTTCCCAGGCTGTAATGCAATTGTTTTATTATAAAAAATTTCAAACATACACAAAGGTAGAGAGATTAGTAAATCCATGATCCTACACCTCCCCCCCCCCCAAGTGCCCATCACCCAGAGGAGAACTCTGTAAAAATTGTTGCTTTGCTATTTTCCCTGCACCCTCCAGGCTCGGACACTTTCGTTTTCTGTCCCCCAAGCACCATGAGGGGCCTTCTATGCTCGCCACTGCCTATGTTGCTGCTGCTTCTCCAGCCCTGGGAAAGCCAGCTCCAGTTGGCAGGTGAGCAAGGCTCCGCCCTCACCAGCAGGGGGAAGGGAGCCAAAGCTGGTTCTCCATCTGCAGCCAGCTAGGTCTGCTGGGGAAAGAAAAGAACAAAGGTTCTGGAATCATAACGGGCTAGGTTCTATCTAGTTCACAGCTTCACCTCTCTGGAACTCAGTTTCCTAATCTGTAGGATGTGGCTTAGAGGTAACAAAGTTGGAGGTACCATACAAAACTGCCCAT
Source organism: Crocuta crocuta (assembly GCF_008692635.1). Classification (NCBI taxonomy): domain Eukaryota; kingdom Metazoa; phylum Chordata; class Mammalia; order Carnivora; family Hyaenidae; genus Crocuta; species Crocuta crocuta. The sequence goes on along the minus strand of NW_027530193.1, from coordinate 1,291,450 downwards.
TTGGTGTTTAATTTTTAAAAGTTAACTGAAAAGTCGGGAGACTTCACATAAAAATTCTGGTTTGCGAACTTCTCTTGAAAAATCCAAGGATCTGTTAACATGGGGTTCGCGTGGCAACATTTGGCTGGAGGAGGGATACGGTTGTCTAACCCAACCAGTTCACTCGTGTTGCCTGCCTGGCCCCTGCAGACATTGGAGTTTGCGACCTCCCTTCGTCCACTCCCGAATGGAGAATGCTTCCTCAGAAGAGATCTAAGAGCTGTAGGATAGAGGATTGGTGAAATCTGGCCTTAGCAAATTCTGGATGAGTGGATGTATCTAAGTCGCATATGCTAGGTTAATTCTGCGCTAGGCGCTGTTACGCCGGGGTAGCACCATTTCGCCTTGGGTTTCCCTGGGGATCTCCTCCGAGAGGGGGTTTTGCAGACCTAGGAAAATCCTTCCCGATCTCCTCGAAGGTCCCAGGTGTCGTACGGGGCCCCTGGATTTGGTGTTCGTGATTGACAGCTCGCGCAGCGTGCGCCCCTTCGAGTTTGAAACCATGCGGCAGTTCCTGGTGGGCCTCCTCCGCGGCCTGGACGTGGGGCCCAATGCTACGCGCGTCGGAGTGATCCAGTACTCGAGTCAAGTGCAGAGCGTCTTCCGGCTCGGCGCCTTTTCGCGCCGCGAGGATATGGAGCGCGCCATTCGAGCGCTGGTGCCGCTAGCTCAGGGCACCATGACCGGGCTGGCGATCCAGTACGCGATGAACGTGGCCTTCAGCGTGGCCGAGGGCGCGCGCCCGCCGGAGGCGCGCGTGCCGCGCATCGCTGTCATTGTGACCGACGGGCGACCCCAGGATCGCGTGGCTGAGGTGGCGGCGCAGGCGCGCGCCCGCGGCATCGAGATCTACGCGGTGGGGGTGCAGCGCGCCGACGTGGGCTCCCTGCGCGCCATGGCGTCGCCCCCGCTGGACGAGCACGTCTTCCTCGTTGAGTCCTTCGATCTTATCCAGGAGTTTGGCCTGCAGTTCCAGGGCCGGCTGTGTGGTGAGTCAGGGGAGCGCTGGAGCGAGGCGCAGAGTCTCCAGGCGCCCGGATTCCCTTTCCCATCCAGTAAATACCTTCTGCTCCCAGGAGGGGCCGCCCACTCTCGCTTTAGCCCCGCCCACCAGATAGTTGGGCGGCGCTGGGCTGCCGCTGGCCATCTCGCCTTCCAGCCCTGCCCACTTTTGCTTAGGCTTCGCCCACAAGGAGCAGCATTTAGCAAGCCTGCTCACCTGATGAGCTGCTGTGGTTTACCACTAGCCTGAGGTCAAACTCCAAAATCCCATCTCGACCAAAGAAGCACCGCCTGTGACAGCTGAGAGCAGTCGCCTACCCGGAAAGTGTCATGCCCCGCCCACGTGGGCATGGCTCCGCCCACTCTTGTTTTAGTTCCTCCCACAATGCTCCAGATCTGTTCTGCACCTTGAATTATTCCACCCACCTTGATTTAACACCTCTCCACCCCCTCTACCTTACCCCTCTGCAGTCCTGCCCCATCCTGTTGATAAGGTAACCCCCTCTTCTGAGCCTATTCATAGGGGCTGCTCAGGCGCTTTCTTTCTCTAAGCCCTTCCATCTAGATCCGCGCTCCCAAATGAGGCTTGTCCCATCTAGAGCCATACTTGAGCTTGGTGCCTGCCTCTGACTCCACCCAGTTTTTTCATGTTGGAGGGTTCTTCCCATCGGTCCCTCGCTGATTCTACTCTTGTGTGTCCTCAGGAAAGGACTTGTGTGCTGAGGGGGGGCATGGCTGCCAGCATCAATGTGTCAGCACCCCAGGCACGTTTCACTGTGCCTGCAACCCTGGCTACCAGCTAGCTGCGGATAACAAGAGCTGTTTGGGTGAGAGATGCCCCTGCCTTGCAGTGTCACTGCTCTTGAACCTTCTGTGGCTCCCTATTGCCCCATCATCAGACCAGTGAGTCTGGAAAGGTCTTTGGAAGTAAAGGTTCAGCACCCTTACTTTACAGATCTAAAGAGGGAAGATATTGCCTGCGGCCACACAATTCCTTGGTGAAATCTTGACCCCACAGTTCAGTGTGCTTTCTACATCATTCTCTCCCTTATTCCAGGCTTGTCTCCTACCTGGCTCCAACACGCCTCCCAAACTTGTTTGTGAAAGCTCACGTGCATATCTTACTGTGCCTGTTATGTAGACACTCACTATTGGGGTCTTCAGTTAGGGTCTCCATACCCCTGCCCCCGATATATGGAGCTCATTCCTGCTTCTGCATCTCAACTCTTACTGGGCTGCTCTTGCTGCTTCTCTCTGCACCTGCAAATCCTTCAAGGCCTGGTTCTTCATTTTTGTCTTCTGAAAAGCCACGGCACACTGCGCCTTCCTTATACAATTGGGATTTGCTTTTTCGCGTGTCTATGTGTCCACTCCTTTGAACATGATGGCAGCTACCATTCACTGAGTGCCGATTTGGTAGTAGACGGTGCACTTCAACTTTTACATACATCATCTCTCAACCTCATAATGACTGGGGAAAAGAAGTCATGTGTTTTCAACAATGCTGATGTCAGCTGGGGTCTTCTTGTTTCAAGAACTTAGAAGAGGCTGGCTTGAAGCCATTTGAATCTTTCCCCAAGCAAAACCTCTGGGAATTCCCCAAGTGCTTACGTTCTGTGTCGCCTCTTGCTCTGAGCTTCTGCTGAATTCATTCAGTTTATGGGTCCTCACTCAGTATCTACCTGCATGTGCTGTTCTGCTTCTGTGTATGTAAATCAGCCTCTTCCTTGGTTTTCACACTTCTGTGTGCAAGGCCATGTGTGCGTATATGTAAGTGGTGTATATATCTGCTTTACTAAAGATGGCGGTGGACAAAGGTGTGCATCACTTTTAGGTAAAGTCAAACATGCACACATAAAAGAAACACCTGCTAATTATAATTGAATATTAGACACCGTTGATCCCCCAAATCCTCCATCACTCCATTACAGGTGATTTTTTATGGACAACTTGAGCCCACACAAGTACTCATGCTCATATCATCTCTCTTGTTCTTCTCTCCACTCATCTCTTTCCCAGGAACCCTCAATTCTCACTCTTTTGTAAAGGGCAGTCTACACCTCCCCAGTCCCTCTTTCCCCGTCAGCTCTGGCTGTCTCTGTACATCTAAACCATCAAGATACTCAGCAGGCAATAGTTCACCCTCTTTAGAAGGAAGTTGTAAATAGCAATTGCAGTCATCCATTATATTCCCATTTTGCGGATGGGGAAATGGAGGCTCAGAGAGGTAAAGTGGCAGAACCTGGTCCTCCTCGGTAAGTCAGTGACCATCTTGAGAGCAGGGGCCCTGACTTCTACACTTGTGGGTTCTTGTTCTTATGCCTGGCTTAGTAGTGGGCATGCTGGGATACAGCTGGGCCTTAGATTGGGAGAGCCATTTGGCCCACTAGGAAGGCGACCTGTCCTTATAGAAGTCACAGATGCCCGGGTACCACCCCAGACTAATGAAGTCAGGATCTTTGGAGTGTGGGGCCCAGGCGTAGGTATTTGTAAAAAGCCCCTCAGATGATTGCTCTATTTGGGCTGAGTAGTGCAGCCCCAGGGCAGATGCTGACCTCACCTATTCCACAGCCATTGACCTGTGTGCTGAAGGGACACATGGCTGTGAGCACCACTGCGTCAGCTCCCCAGGCTCCTATTTCTGCCGCTGCCGAGCTGGCTTTGTGCTCCAGCAGGACCAGAGAAGCTGCAGGGGTGAGTGAGCCCCACCACTAGCGTCCTGGACTGAGTTCCCTGATGGCCCCGATCAGAGGTGACACCTTGCCGTCTCTTTCCTCCCACCAGCCATTGACCACTGCAGCTTTGGGAACCACAGCTGCCAGCACGAATGTGTTAGCACCTTTGGGGGGCCCCAGTGCCGCTGCCGAGAGGGTCACAACCTGCTGCCCGATGGGAGGAGCTGTCAGGGTGAGGAGGGCTCTCTTGTATTTGTGCTGGAGGGCAAGGGGCTTGGCTGGGGGAGTCCACCCTGACTCATCCTGACTTGTCTCCCCTTTAAGCCCGGGACCTTTGCAATGGTGTCGACCATGGATGTGAGTTCCAGTGTGTGAGTGAGGGCCTTTCTTACCGCTGCCTGTGCCCCGAGGGCCAGCAACTCCAGGCAGATGGCAAGAGCTGCAACCGTGAGTGCTGGGCGGAGGGTATTCTGTTGGCTTCTGCTTCCCCCCCACCCCCCCCAACGCCTGCATTCTAAGCATGCTCAGTACTGTCCTCACTGTGGCCCAAGGGTATGCTGTGAGTGTGTGTGTTGGTGACCGTGGGGAGGGGGCAGAGGGCATGCCGTGTCCTGCCTCCATCTCTTTCCCCTCCATCCTCTACCCTGCTGCCAAGGTTAATATCAAAAGTACACATTGGATCACATTCCTCCATTGCTAGAGAAGCTTCTGGGCTTGCCAGTGCCTACCCCCGGGTTCAGATGCCTTACCCCTGAGTTTTTCAAATGGTGGGTGCAGNGTTTTTTAAGAGAAAATAGAGTTGACTGCCTGTAGAAAAAGTGTGGTTTCACATAACTTAATGTAACTACATGCAAGCATGCAAAGTGTGTCATGTTGTATTATTCCTGTTATTGTGGTTTTTTACTGTGGGATGTGGTCAAAATTTTGAAGCCACCGCCTTAGCTCATCATAGCCAAGGTTTCTCACCACGCTCGCACACTTGAGCCAGGCTGGCTGGCCCGTTCCAGAATGTGTCGAGAGCTGCCAGCTTCTGTGTCTCTGCGTGTGCTGCTCCCACCATCCAGCATGTCTCTTTTCACCTTGAAGAACTCCTGCCCATCCCTGAAGAACAAGTCAGATGTCACCACCTCCATGCAGCCTTCCTCTCCAATGCCGGGAAGCGGATTATTCCTACTTTGGGTTCCCTCTCTGCCCCTCTTCCTTTGGCTGCAGCAGAGGGCGTGTCTGATTGCTCTGTTCTATCCTGATTTCCTTAAGATCAGGATTATGTTCATTTATTATTGAACCTCCTTTAGGCCCTAGCAAAGTCCCTGATTCAGAATAAGGGAGGCAACACAGTAGAGTGATTTAGGAGCAGGGGTGTTGGGGTCAGACAGACCTGGCTTCAAATCTCGCTCAGCCACTACTAGCTATGGAGTCTGGAGCAAATCACTACCCTTAAGAACCTCAGGTTATAGCAAATGGGGATAATATCCAAGATTATCGAGAGGATTGAGAAAAAATACATAAAGCACTTAGCCCAGGACTTGGCACAAGGTAAGCTGTCAAATAATAATGTTTTTGTTTTTATTTCTTATTGTTATAATTTATATATTAATAATATATATTCTTTCAATATATTAATGTTGATGAATTATTATAAAAGTGTATTATTTTATTATTATTCCTATTATCACCTAGTACAGTGCCTGACACAGGAAGGACTTCACACGTGGTAGCTGTTATATAATAAATGTTTGGACTGAATGACCGGGGGGTAGATGGCTGCCACCAGCCAAGGGCCTGGCCCCCAATCGCAGGGCTTCTCACTGCCTAGGGTGCCGGGAAGGCCACGTGGACCTGGTTCTGCTCATCGACGGCTCCAAGAGCGTGCGCCCGCAGAACTTCGAGCTGGTGAAGCGCTTTGTGAACCAGATCGTGGACTTCCTGGACGTGTCCCCCGAGGGCACGCGCGTGGGGCTGGTGCAGTTCTCCAGCCGCGTGCGCACCGAGTTCCCGCTGGGCCGCTACGGCACCGCGGCCGAGGTCAAGCAGGCTGTGCTGGCCGTGGAGTACATGGAGCGCGGTACCATGACCGGGCTGGCGCTGCGCCACATGGTGGAGCATAGCTTCTCCGAGGCGCAGGGCGCGCGGCCCCGCGCCCTCAACGTGCCTCGCGTGGGACTGGTGTTCACAGACGGCCGCTCGCAGGATGCCGTCTCGGTGTGGGCAGCGCGTGCCAAGGAGGAAGGTGGGCTTGGCGCGGGACGCACGGGGCTGGGGGTGGGCTGGACGCGGTAGGGGTCGTTCCTGAGGCCGGGGGCACCCCCTGTGTCCTCCGGCCCTGCAGGCATCGTCATGTACGCCGTGGGCGTGGGCAAGGCTGTGGAGGAGGAGCTGCGCCAGATCGCCTCCGAGCCTGCCGAGCTGCACGTGTCCTACTCTCCCGACTTTGGCTCCATGACGCACCTGCTGGAGAACCTCAGAGGCAGCATCTGCCCCGGTGAGCACGTCTGACTCGGGACCCCTCCTCTCCACTCAGTGCCCCACCTCCCATCTTGCCCCTTCCTGTGCAACCCTGTCCTTGGTAGAGTTATTACCCCAGGGACCGACACACCAGACAGAGCCTTGTTACTCAAAGTGTGGTCTGCGGCCCCCAGGCAGGGCTGTGGCCTGGTGGCTTGTTAGAACTGCAGCATTTCCAGAGCTCTCCAGACCTAATGAATTCGATTTTGTACTTTGACAAGACCCTCGGGTGATTCCCAAGGATGTCCAAGTTCAGAAGCACTAGACTAGGCTGGCTGCCTGCCCCTCAAATTAGTGGGTGCTCAGAGTAATTTCTTTCCCCAAGGCATGCCAGACTCCCTGTGAGCAGAGTCATCAGAAATCCCTTTAACTTGCTGGAATTCAACTACAAAGACCTGGCAAAGTGGCCAGACTGAGAATGTTCCAAGGACACAAAGACATGCATTTTTTGGACACTATAGCCCCAAAACTCAGTCCACCTACTTCATCTGGTGCTTCTTCTGGTAATTCTTACCAGAGAGTCTTTACCTTCCGACCCAGAGATGTGGTTCTTCTTTCCCGTTACCAGGCCGTCCAGAGCTAGGTTCAGTAGAGCTGGGCTGGCCTGGGGGGGGAGGGGGGGTCTGTGGTTTGAAAAATAGTTTACAAAATATATGTACATAAACATATGTATGCACATACATATGTATACACATGAGTGTATGTATATGCACACACACACACACACACACACACATACCCCTGCCTCGCTCCCTGTCCCTCTCCCTCTCCCCAGGCTGATTCTAGTAATTAGCTAGGCTATTGTGGAGCCACTGGAATAGCTGCTCTTTCATGGCCCTTCCTGTCCTGACTCTTATGTCCCCCACAGTGTGACTTTGAGCAAAGCCACTTAACCTCCACCCCTTCTTTAATTTCCCTCTTCTGTAACTGGGGAAGGTTCTGGCTGCCCAAGCTTGCTTCTAGCTCTAAAATTCTTTTTTTAATGTTTATTTACTTTTGAGAGAGAGAGAGAGAGAGAGAGAGAGAAGCAGAAAGAGAGGGAGACACAGAATCTGAAGCAGGCTCCAGGCTCTGAGCTGTCAACACAGAGCCCCACGTGGGGCTTGAACTCACAGCCTGCGAGATCATGCCTGAGCCGAAGTTGGATGCTTAACCAACTGAGCCACCCAGGCGCCCCATGGATCAGTGTTTGTTTGTTTGTTTTTGTTTATTTTTTGATCAGTGGTTTATAAACATCAGTGTGCATCTGATTCATCTTGAGGGTTTGTTAAAACACAAATTGTTAGGCTCCAGCCTCAGAGTTTCTGATTCAATAGGTCTGAAGTGGAGTCTGATAATTTGCATTTCTTTTTTTAAATGTTTATTTATTTTGAGAGAGAGAGCGCAAACAGGAGAGAGGCAGAGAGAGAGGGAGAGAGAGAATCCCAAGCAAGCTCCTTAGTACGGAGCCTGAATCAGGGTTTGAAACCATGAACCCTGATCTCATGACCTGAGCCAAAATCAAGAGTTGGACGAATAACTGGCCACCCAGGCACTCCTGATAATTTGCATTTCTAATAACTTCCTAGGTGGCACTGATGGTGTTGGTCCAAAGACCACATGTTGAGAACTAATTGAAACACACGAATAAAATGTATACTGGATGGAGCTGGCAGTGCTCCGGAGAGTACCTCTCTAATAAGTCACTAGCTACACATGCCCACTTAGTTTATGTTACTTTAAAAAGTTAAAATTTTTAGTTCTTTAATCACACCAGCCACATTTCCAGTGTTAAATAGCTGCATGTGGCTTGTGGCTAACAGCATAAGTGGAGCCGCCAGGGCCGGCTCGTCCTCCTGCAGATTCTCATTCCCCTGACTCTCTGTGCCCGGTTGGCAGAGGAGGGCATCGGCGCGGGCACAGAGCTTCGGAGCCCCTGCGAATGTGAAAGCCTCGTGGAGTTCCAAGGTCGCACGCTGGGGGCGCTCGAGAGGCTAACGCAGAACCATATCCTTTGGGGCCGGGCGCTCCGGATGGAGGGGCGGGGAAGGGACCCCTGGGACTCCCCCCGCCCCCCACCTCCATCGGCTTCCTTAACTGCTCACTGGCCCAGCTGGCAGTGCGCCTGGAGGATCTGGAGAACCAGCTGGCCAGCCAGAAGTGAGGGCCGCCGGGGCTCGGAGCCGGGCGGGGACGCGGCCCCGCGGACTGAGTGCCCCGTGTGCCGTCGGGGCGCCGGGGCCGGGCAGCACCGGGGCCCCGGGGGCTTGGGCTGCTGGGGAGGGGGCGCTGGCGGGCTCCCAGCGCTGCGCTCGAGCTGGCCTCGCCTGGACCAGAAGCGGGACTGCGGGGGACGGAGGCGCGCCCTAGGTCCGCACGCCGT
>NW_027530193.1:1276142-1282777 GCF_008692635.1 Crocuta crocuta | reverse complement strand
ACTTGTGGGCCCTGCTCTGCCGCCAGGGAGAGGGGAGGCCAGACGGAGCGCGCTCCGGCGGCGCCCGGGCGGCGTCTCCTCGGAGAAAGGCGCTTTGTGCGGGGGTCGCGCTGGGGGGCAGGGGGCCCGGCGCCGCTTCCCCCACTTGTTTATTCAGCCGCGAACAGACGGCCCGTTATGCGCGCTGCGGAAAGGGAGGGGGCTCAGCGCGAACCCTCGGGGTCTGAATGAGCCTGCGCCCCTCCATCTCCCCCAGAGGAACCAGCGCTTCGCTCTCCGGCCTTGCCTATCTCGTGGTCTCTCCAGATCGGGCTGAAAAGTTGTTAGAATTGGGTCGGGGAGTTGGTGAGGAAGCAAGAGGGAGTCACTGAACCCCTAAATGGACGGGGCGGGGGCGGATAGGTGAGTTTCACCTGGCTTTGAGCTCCCTCCTGCACCACTTTGGGAGAAGAAGAGGTATCAGCCAGGACCTCTGGCCAAGGGCTGCTTGCTCAGACAGTGCCCCTTCATCTGACCCTGCCTCCAAAAAACAGAAAACAAAAGCCAACCATTTATCAGGGAAGAGCACAAAACGTACCATTTCCCAAGTGCAGGTAAGAAACTGCTAAGATTAAAATACTCCATCCAGTCCTAGAGTGATTGTGGGTGGTTACTCCAGATTTCCTTCCTTACCTGGAAAATGGGTCCTGAAATTGTTATCCCCAAGGGTGCGAGTGAGAACGGAGGAAATTATTCTAAGGCATCTGACATTGTGCCTGGTACATATTAGGCCCTCAATTAATGGTAACTATTACTCTGATGATAATTCTATCATATTTAGTCTTGGGCATTATTCTAAGTGATTTGCAGGTGTTTTCATTTTACTCTCACAACAACCTTATGAGGTAGGAATTATTGCCTTTATCATCCCCATTTTATAGATGAGGAAACTGAGGCGTAGAGAGGTTAAGTTTCCCAACATCACAAAACTAGTAAGAAGCAGAACCCGGGTGTATTAGTTTCCTGTGGCTGCTGTAACAAATTATCACAAATTCAGTGGTTTTACACAACACACATTTATTACCTTATATATTTTTTAGTGTGTTTCGAGAGAGCTCTCCCATGTGTGTGAGTAGGGGAGGGGCAGAGAGAGGGAGAGAGTGAATCCTAAGCAGACTCCAGGCTGTTAGGATCCCACAGACTGTGAGATCATGACCTGAGTCAAAATCAAGAGTTGGGTGCTTAACCGACTGAGTCATCGACACCCCCATGTTTATTACCTATGGTTCGGGAGGTCAGGAGTCTAAACTGGGCTGGCAGGACTGCCTTTCTTCCGAAGTCTTTGGCTTTCTTGCCTTTTCTTTTTTCTTTCTTTCTTTCTTTCTTTCTTTCTTTCTTTCTTTCTTTCTTTCTTTCTTTCTTTCTTTCTTTCTTTCTTTCTTTCTTTCTTTCTTTCTAAAACTTATTTCTGAGAGAGAGACAGTGTGAACAGGAGAGGGTCAGAGATAGAGGGAGACACAGAATCCGAAACAGGCTCCAGGCTCTGAGCTGTCAGCACAGAGCCCAACGCAGGGCTCAAACCCACGAACCATGAGATCATGACCTGAGCCGAAGTCGGTCACTCAATCGACTGAGCCACCCAGGCACTGCCCTACCTTTTCCAGCTTCTAGTGGCTGCATGATTCCCTTGGCTTGTGGCCTTGTCTCCCCTCCACCTCTCTTTCTGGCGTCACATCTCCTTCTCTGACTCTGACCCTCCTATCTCCACTTTACAAGGACCCTTGTGATTATATTGGGCTGACCCAGATAATCCGCACCAGGCTCCCCATCTCCAGCTCGAACTTCATCACAGCGGCAAAATTCCTTTGCCACGTCAGGGGACAGATTCACATGATCCAGAGACTGAAACGTGGACAACTTTGGGGGTCCATTATTCTGCCTACACCCAGGTCTGAAGCCCCACAGATTGCCCTCAGAGCAGACCTCTGAAGCACTTCTGTGCCTGACAGGTTGGTAGGCTTGAAGAAAGAGAAACATAATTGAGAAAAACCCCTGAGGCTTTTATCGCCCCTGGGGTGGGGGAGCTCAGGGCTGAGGGGGTGAGGTGCACCTGACTATAACTGCTGCAGAAAGAAGGATCTCCAGGGAGAAAGAGGAGTAGGTGGGGAAGGGCAGGTAAGCAGGGAGAGATCATACAGGAGGAGACCTCTGAGCCTAGACTTCAAGCATGGCTGGAGTTTCTGCGTGGAGTGAGTGTGTGCCATCAGTAGTGACTGAAGTATGGGGGGGCGGTTAGGATGAATGAGATCTTACCCACACAAGAGCCGAAGTGCCAAGCTCAGAGACTGGCATGTTACCTCATCGGCACGCCAGGCCTGGAGGACAGATTTGCTGCCCGAGATCACATGATGAGAGAACCCCAGCTGGAGCGGGCAGCAGCCTGGGGGATCTGATTAGGACAAGGTCCTCAATGATGAGGGGATGGGCACTGAAGGCAATGGACGACTTTCTCCTTCCCTCCTCCCCAGCACGGCAGGTACTGGCAGCTCTGGCCTTTTTTCTCCCCAGCCCTTTCTTCCTGCAGTCCCCCCATCTGCCACTGGATGGCGCCTGGAGCCTTAATTTGGAATTGGATTCCAGAGCCCTAATAGGCACTTAGCACCTGGCATTTGGACTGGTGAGCCAGGCCTGCCCGTCTCCATAAGATCCTCTCTTATCATGCCCCTAAGCCGCTCTGGAAGACCCAGCACCCTCGCCTAGAAGCCGCTTCTACTCCTTAGGCCCTGGCCGTACACTCCTGGCTTTGCAGGGTCGCTAGCCCTGGCTTCTTTGCTTGCATCCTTCTCCTTCCAAGGACAGAAGACTTATAAAGGGGTCATCAGTTCAGCAAAACGAACACCCATTAGCCCCAGAACAGAAAGTAAGAATCCAGGTTAACAGTGGAGGGAGAGGAACACTGCGAAGCAAGCTTACGTCCAGAGAACACGCGGAGCCTGGGCAGACACTGGTCTTCCTGAGGGCCAGGCGAGCAGGGAAGTTGTGTGGCTCTCAGAATCTGGTAAGACTGGGCACAGGGCACTTATGTTTTGGGAGACTCTTGAGCCCAGGTCTCCGGGAGGGAACTCAGGGCCTTTGACCCTCTTGGTTTCCTGGAGATTTGAGTATTTAAAAAGGACAGTATTGGGGCGCCTGGGTGGCTTAGTCGGTTAAGCGTCCGACTTTCGCTTGGGTCATGATCTCGCGGTTCGTGGGTTCGAGCCCCGCGTCAGGCTCTGTGCTGACTGCCAGCTCAGAGCCTGGAGCCTGTTTCAGTCTGTGACTCCCTCTCTCTCTGGCCCTCCCCTGCTCACGCTGTCTCTCTCTCTCTCCTAGAAATAAATAAAACATTAAAAAAAAAATTTTAAAAAGGACAGTATTTTCTGCAGTGCTTGACGGAGATGTGACTCCTGGAGCTGTTTCTTATCTTTGGCAACATGCACTAGACGTGGTCTGGGATGGGAAAGCCAAGGGCAGGAAGAGCCTACAGCCTCAGCCAGTCACCCTGACTCCTTTCTGAATTTCACCTCTCTGCCTTCTCTGTTTCGCCATGATTGCTGGCATTTCCATCCTTCTGTTCTGGCTCAAAGCTCTCTGTTCTCAGTGTCTTCAGTTGGCAAAGCTGCTCTTTCCGAGGGGTATCTCATCTTCTGGATCTTTGGACCCAAGATAGCCGAGAAGAGGGAGAGAAGAAAATTCTCCATCACAAAACACCTACAGTGTGCCAGGGACTATGCTACGACTTGCATCGTCTTGTTTAAACCCCTCAACCTACAGAAGGGAAAACAGGTTCGAAGAGGCCAGGAGTCAAGGTCACGGAGCTTCAACGCTAGGATTTGCTCCCAGGTGTCCTTGATCCCAGAGTGGGTCCCTTTCGCGTGTCTACCCTTCAACTCATCAGGGGCAAATTTGAACTTTTCAGAGAAACTTTTACTGGGAAACTTCAGAGGCAGATAAAAGCAAAGCCCAAAGTTGGGAAGGGAAGAGGGGGCAGGGTGGTGGTCCTTCATTCAGGAGCATCTCAATCACATTTAAAACTCCCAGGTCTGTGACCCGACTGTTCATTCTGCTCTTCGCCCGGCCCTGGGCAATCCTGCCCCTGTGCCCCGCTCTGCCTTTCCCAAGTTGAAGGTGATTCTTTTTCCTGAAGTGAATATAACTTCTGGTGCCCCCCTGGGACTTCCCCTGCTCCCCCCTCCCCCCAGCCGGGGGGCACAGGGCAGATGAAGTTCTCCCTGACAGCTAAGCTGGGGTGTGGGGGGTTCGTGGAGGGAGCCAGCAGAGGAGAGTAACGATGGCATCGCTAAAACATGTCGAGGACAGCCAGGTCCGTTTTGTTCCACATGAACGAGAAAATCTCAGGGTGGCCGCTGTCCCCTGATAGAGGGCAACTAATTCCTACTCTTGGCAGGTGCTCGAAACATGCCTTCCCAGTGAGTATTTCTTGAATGTCTAGTTCAGAGACATGTTAGCTGTTATACTAGGCACTGGGGGTGCAATGGTTAAAACAAGGGCTCACATTCCTTTGTCTTCAACTTGTGTTGTAGGAGTGAAAGGCAGACAACAACTAAGTAAGTGAATAAAGGTTCAAATAGTGATAAATATTAGGAAGACGATAAAATAAGGGTAGGAGCAGCGCCGTCCAATAGAATGTGTGTGGTGACGGCACCGTTCTCTGTCTGCACTGTCCAACATTAGTGGCCAACATGTGGCTACCGAGCCCTGGAAATGTGGCTAATGCGGCTGAGGAACTGAATTTGAAATATCGTCTTATTTCATGAATTCGTGGATTAATTAGCCCCCTGTGGTGACTGGCTACTGTACTGGACAGCGGAGGAGTTGAGGGGACCCGGCGGCAGGAGGAGAGGTGAGGACCTCGGAGGGGGTGGTGGTCTTTCAGTTGGGGTCCAAGTGAGGAGAGGGGGCCAGCCTCGCAGTGTTCCAGGGAGAGAGCGCAAATCAGGGCTTCAGGCCGGACTGGCTGGGTGACCCCAGGGCCTTGGAACAGGCGGCCTGGGGGCTGGAACGTGGCGGGCTGGACAGCAAGGTGGGAGCTGACGGCGGGTGGAGAGGTGACTGCGGAGCTGCGCAGGCTGCTGGGAGGGTGCTGGGGGCTCCTGAAGGCCCTGCCCCGTCTGCACCCGTCGGGCTGCTCCGCCGCCCCCCTTCCCTCTCAGGCGGTGGCGAGGCGGCCGTGAGACCGGTGGTGTTCACCCGGTCAGAACCCTCAAAGCCTGCCCGCGGGAGGAGGACGGAGCCCTGGCTCTGCGCGGTCCCAGGCGCCGCACCCGAGATCTGCCTCTCAGCGCGGGGGCGGCCCCGCAACCGGTTCCACAAGCCCCCCCCCCCAGGGGCGGTGATGCACCCCGAGTTTGCCAGCAGCTGTGGCCGAGGGACGGCCTTCGCCTCCTCTTCTTCAGCCTCGTTCGCGGCTCCTCCACCAGGTCCCCCCACAGTGTCCCCCGCAGTGTCTCCCCACAGTGTCCCTCACTGTGTCCCCCACGATGTCCCCCACAGTGTCCCCCACACTGTCCCCTCACAGTGCCCCNCTCAGTGTCCCCTCAGTGTCCCCCCACAGTGTCTCCTCACAGTGTCCCCTCACAGTGTCCCCTCACAGTGTCCCCCCACAGTGTCCCCTCATAGTGTCTCCTCACAGTGTCCCCCACAGTGTCCCCTCATAGTCTCCCCTTACAGTGTCCCCCACAGTGTCTCCCCACAGAGTCCCCCAGTGTCCCCTCACAGTGTCCCCCACAGTGTCCCTCACNGCCCCCCACAGTGTCCCCTACAGTGTCCCATCACAGTGTCCCTCAGTGTCCCCCACAGTGTCCCCCTCACAATGTCCCTCACAGAGTCCCCCACAGTGTCCCCCACAGTGTCCCCTACAGTGTCCCTCACAGTGTCTCCCCACAGTGTCCCTCAGAGTGTCCCCCACAGTGTCCACCACAGTGTCCCCCACAGTGTCCCCCCCACAGTGTCCCTCACAGTGTCTCCCCACAGTGTCCCTCAGAGTGTCCCCCACAGTGTCCACCACAGTGTCCCCCACAGTGTCCCCTCATGGTGTCCCCCCCAGTGTCCCCCACAGTGTCCCCCACAGTGTCCCCTCATGGTGTCCCCCCCAGTGTCCCCCACAGTGTCCCCCACAGTGTCCCCTCATGGTGTCCCCCCCAGTGTCCCCCACAGTGTCCCCCACAGTGTCCCCTCATGGTGTCCCCCCCAGTGTCCCCCACAGTGTCCCCCACAGTGTCCCTCACAGTGTCTCCCCACAGTGTCCCCCCACAGTGTCCACCACAGTGTCCCCCACAGTGTCCCTCAGTGTCCCCCACAGTGTCCCCTCATGGTGTCCCCCACAGTGTCCCCCTCACAATGTCCCTCACAGAGTCCCCCACAGTGTCCCCTCATGGTGTCCCCCACAGTGTCCCCCCCAGTGTCCCCCACAGTGTCCCTCACAGTGTCTCCCCACAGTGTCTCCCCACAGTGTCCCTCACAGTGTCCCCTCACAGTGTCCCTCCACAGTGTCTCTTCACAGAGTCCCCCACAGTGTCCCCCACAGTGTCCCCTCACAGTGTCTCCCCACAGTGTCCCCCCACAGTGTCCCTCAGAGTGTCCCCCACAGTGTCCCC
>NW_027530193.1:1273834-1275610 GCF_008692635.1 Crocuta crocuta | reverse complement strand
CCACAGTGTCCACCACAGTGTCCCTCACAGTGTCCCCCCACAGTGTCTCCTCAGTGTCCCTCACAGTGTCCCCCCAGTGTCCCCCACAGTGTCCCTCACAGTGTCCCCCACAGTGTCCCCTCACAGTGTCCCTCACTGTGTCCCCCCTGCAGTGTCTCCCCATAGTGTCCTCCACAGTGTCCCATCACAGTGTCTCCCCACAGTGTCCCCCACAGGGGAGGGGCATAGTGAGGGGAGAGAGAGACTCCCAAGCAGGTCTGTGCTGTCACCATGGAACCCAACTCGAGGCTCGACCCCACAAACCATGAGATCATGACCTGAACCGAAACCAGGTGGCTTAACCAACTGAGCCACCCCATCGCCCCTCTTTTTTTTTATTTATTTTTTCCAAGCCAAACTGTTTGCAGCTTCATTAAAGATACTTTTCATAGAAAATCATGGTATTTCATGGAATACTCCATGGCAATGAGAAAGAATGAAATCTGGCCATGTGTAGCAACGTGGATGGGCCTTGAGGGTGTTATGCTGAGCAAAATAAGTCAGGCAGAGAAGGACAAATATCGTATGTTTGCACGTATAGGAGGATTAGGAGGAACTTGACGGACGAACGAGGGGGAGAAGAAGGGCGGAAATGGTGGGGGAAAGGGAGAGAGGCAAACCATGAGAGACTCTTGAATGCTGACAAAAACTGAGGACTGATGGATGTGGGGGGGAGGGGGGGAGGGGCATGGAGGAGGGCACTCGTGGGGATGAGCACTGAGTGTTATGTGGAAACTAATTTGACAATAAACTATTTGTTAAAAAAAAAAAAGAAAGAAAGAAAAAAGAAAATCATGGTATTTCAGGCAGGACACGGGCAGCTGACCGTTAACAGCGTACAGTTTCCACACTCCCCTCCTCCAGGGGCCACCCAAATCAGAAAGCCACTGTAAAACCCAACGAAGTCTTCATGGGATGATGCTCTGAACAGGGAAGTTTGGAGTGAGGGTTGACAGCTCATATTTAGCGTGTTGTTGAACCACTATTCACAAGCTGACCTGGACTTTCAGGAAATGGAATGAAAATGGCGGCACATCCATCTGAAGCTCCACAAGCTAGAAAAGGAGCACCTTGGAGGCGCGCTATCTCCATTTGACATTGTAAAGTCCAGATCACCTGACTCCCTGGGGACCGTGTTTTGGGGTCAGGCTCCAGTCGGTCTCTGGTTTAAGGGAGTCAAGTCTAAGCTGAAAGCAGAGGGAGAAGAGGACATCAAACATGACTTTGAGGGTTTCCACACCACAAGGCGTCTATGCCACGGTGGCTAATATGTTATCGACATCAAGGGATCGCTCCTCCTGGGAAGCAAGAAGAAGTTTCTCAGAACCGGAAGGGAAAGGCGTTTTCCCCCTTGTATCCATTTGGCCTTGGAGATATTCGAGTGGTGACATATGTCCTTCCCCCAAAACAATGAAGTGTCCTGTGTGCTAACTACAGAGCTTAAGAAAAAGGTAAAACAATTATGCGTTTTTATAGAATTGGATAAAATAGTATTTCAAACTGTATAGGCACCAGAGGTACACACTTACCAAAAATGCACACGCTTCACTTGGTATTTCCTATAAACTTCTTTTTTTCTATTCTATTCTATTCTATTCTATTCTATTCTATTCTATCCTATTCTATTCCATTCCATTCCATTCCATTCTATTTTTAGAGAGAGACGGGGGAGGGGGAGAGAGAGAGAGAGAGAGAGAATCTTAAGGAGGTTTCACATTAAATGTGTGTGTGTGGGGG
>NW_027530193.1:1188318-1273822 GCF_008692635.1 Crocuta crocuta | reverse complement strand
GGGGGGGGGGGGGGGGGGGCTTGGTCCCATGACTCTGGGATCATGACCTGAGCTGAAATCAAGAGTCAGACACTCAACTGAGCCACCCAGGCACCCCTTTATGATTTTTTTTAAAGTTCATTTATTTATTTCGAGAGAGACAGTGCAAGTGAAGGAGGGGCAGAGAAGGAGGGAGAGAGAATCCCAAGCAGGCTCCGTGCTGCCTGCTCAGAGCCTGACTCGGGGCTCAAACCGACGAAACTGTGAGATCATGACCTGGGCTGAAACCGAGTCTGACGCTTAACCGATTGAGCCACACAGGCGCTGCTGTAACTTTATTTTCAAGAAAGGGTGTGCTGTGTTTCCTTTCCTAACCTCTCTTGTTGCACAAATGATTGGCTGTGGCCAGACCCGTTTCCTGGTCACTACTGCCCTTGAGGCAGGTTCCATGGACACACCCCTCTCTGCTCTGCAACATTTAAACAAATCAGGCAGCTGGCACAGTGTTTGCCCAGAGAAACTTCTGGTGCTTGTAATCGTTTCACATTTATTTATTGTTACAATAAAACAGTCTATTTATTGTTACATGGAAAATTTATGTTTCTGAGAAACGGGCAAGGTTCTTGGTATGATTGCTTAATTGTTATACTCAATTGATTTTTAAAAATTAATCACTAAGTTGAATTCAACTAACTGGAAATTCTTTGTTTTTTCTTTTGAAGTTTATTTATTTTGAGAGAGAGAGAGCACGCGCGAGCGAGCAAGGGAGGGGCACAAAGAGAAGGAGAGAGAGAATCCCAAGCAGGCTCCATGCTCAGTGCAGAGCCCAACGCAGGGCTTGATCCCACCAACTGTGAGATCATGACCTGAAATGAAATCGAGTCGGACGCTTAACCAACTGAGCCACCCAGGTGCCCCTCTATTAATTTATTTTTAAACCAATAGAGAGAAAGACAGTCTTATTGTGAGTGTTACAGGGTCTCAGACTTATTTATACAAGGCATTTTGATGAAAAACACTCGGCACCCACTCACCCCCACTCTGCACCCACTCACCCCCACTCGGCACCCACTAATAAAATCTACCTGAACAAACTCCTTATTAAAGAACCAGGCACAGCTCCTGCTTATCTCTGAGTAGCCCGTTTGAGTCCCCTGTGGTCATGGAATTATTCAGACAAGCCAATTACATCCTCCCCTGGGAACCAGAGGACATCCCACCTTCTTGATACTACAAACCCATCCTCCCACAACCCATTGAACCCAGTGTTCGCTCTGTTTTCAAGGGCAACCGTCACGCCCCACTGTGCGGTATGTGGTGTCTTCCCTCAAGCGGTGAGTGCATGTCACTGGTAAACTGCGCTTGATCTCATCTGTCCAGCACTGAAGGTCAAGTGTGGCCGTCCTCAACCCCTAGGGCAGGAGTCCCTCCCTCCCCAACAGGGTCTCCCCAAGAAGTGCCTCTACCCCAGTCCCTTCTGACCAGGTTTCTGGAAGTGAAGGCTGCTTGGGGCTGGGGAACAGGAGGCCACGTCCTACTGAGTCTTGCATTTGAACTTCAGCTCTGTCATCAACTGGCTGATTGATCTCAGGCAAGCCCTGTATCTCTCTTATTGTCAATGTTGGTTAAGGGTTGGTTGCAAAACCAGGAACCACCATAGTTAAGCGTAAGCAGAGAGTGACTTATTGTCAGAAACTGGCATTCTACAGAATCGCTCGGGGGGCTGGAGGAGGCTGTAAGCTGAGTTTCTGGGCAGATTTCCTCCCGTGAGTCATGCTGCCTCGGCACAGTTCGGGAAGCGACCTACTGGAGAACCATGCTGTCTCCGCCACTGTCGGTGGCCGTCACTCTGCGTGCCTGCAGCCTGGGTTCTGGGTCAGCACTTGAGAGAGCGCATCTGATTGCTGAAACCCAAATCGCAGGCAGAACCCGCACTCTGAGGGGGCAGGAAATGTAACTTTTAACTTTCTCCAGCCTCTGTGCTATTGAGAGGTACACGGGAAACAAAGAGGTCGGAATGGGTGTTGAGTGAGTCAGTCCACAGATTCTGCCTTAGCCTCTGCTCTCCACCTGTGAAGTGGTTTGCTGGGGTCCTCCCGGTTTGCTGGCATCTCGGGTGGGTTGGGAATGAACGTGGAGGTGCTGCCTAGAGTCAAGCGTGAACTTGACTCGTAGAATCTCTCTCAAGGTGATCTAAGTAAGTAATTTTTTTAAATGTTTTTTTATTTATTTCTAGGAGAGAGAGAGACACAGCGTGAGCAGGGGAGGGTCAGAGAGAGAGGGAGACACAGACTCTGAAACAGGCTCCGGGCTCTGAGCTGGCAGTCAGCACAGAGCCCGACACGGGCCTCGAACCCATGAACCGCGAGATCATGACCTAAGCAAAAGTTGGACGCTTAACTGACTAAGCCACCCAGGCACCCCTAAGTAAGTAATTTTCAACCCTATGGACTCAATGTCCTCTCACCACCCTTTTAGTAACAAATCTTTTGTTACATATTCTTTATTAATCTACCCCTGTAATACAGAAACAGGTCACTATCACATACTAACTATAATGATAGAAATAAAGTAAAAGGAAAGTATATATTATAGTAAAATGATATGTGTTCATATATATATATATATTGAGGGAGAGAGAGAAGGAGAGAGAGAAAGCATGAGCAGGAGAGGGGCAGAGAGAAAAGGAGAGGAGAGAGAATCCCAAGCAGGCTCTGCATTGTCAGCACAGAGCCTGATGAGGGGCTCAGACCCATGAACCATGAGACCATGACCTGAGCGGAAGTCATGTGTTCCAGTATTTAAATGCTCCACCAGGACTACTTGAAGATGTGATCAAGTTGCCAAGAGCTTGTGATTTTCAGGGATGTGATGAACACAGATGCAGATGGCTGTAGTTACAGCTCAAAGATTATGGAAGTGTTTCTCTTGGGGATATCATGTTGTAAAATGGTCAACGGCTCTTGATAAAGTTCTGAACAAAAGATAATCTTCCCTGGGGCACCTGGGTGGCTCAGTCAGTTAAGCATCCGACTCTTGATTTGGGCTCAGGTCATGATCTCACAGTTTGTGAGTAGCGTGGAGCCTGCTTGGGATTCTCTCTCTCTCTCTTTCTCTCCTTCTCTCCCCCTTGCTGTCTTGTAAACTTGCTCTCTCTCTCTCTCAAAAATAAATTAAAAAAAAATTTTTTTAAACTGTTTCATCTCTTTTTATTTTTTTTATTTTTATTTTTTTTACAAATAGTTTATTGTCAAATTAGTTTCCACATAACACTCAGTGCTCATCCCCAAAGTGCCCTCCTCCATGCCCATCCCCCCTCCCCCCCACATCCATCAGTCCTCAGTTTTTGTCAGCATTCAAGAGTCTCTCATGGTTTGCCTCTCTCCCTTTCCCCCACCATTTCCGCCCTTCTTCTCCCCCTTGTTCCTCCGTCAATTAAAAAATTTTTTAAAGATAATCTTCCCGGCATTTACATGGTAGTTGCATTCCTAAAAAAAAAATCAGTTGTTCTTAAAACTGGGCAAAGGATATTTTGTGCTTATACATAAAATGAGTTTGGTACTAGGCTCAAATAAAATAAACAGATGTTTCACCTTCAAAATGTCCAGCAAGACAATAAAAAAAAACTTTTTAAAATGAAAGTAAATTCCTGTAACACAAATTTCCTTTTGACCATCTGCAGGTGTACAGTTCAATGACATTTATGCCTTCACAATGTTGTGCAACTTTCATCTCTCTTTAGCTCTAAGATATTTCTACCACCCCAGGTTTCTTTTAAACTTGCCCCATTAAGCAGCTCTCCTCCATTCCGTTCTCTTCCAGGCCCCTGGGAACTGCTAGTCAGCTTTATGTCTCTATAGACTTACTTATTCTGAAAGTTTCATACGATGGATTCATACAAGTAGGTAGTCTTTTGTGTCTGGCTTTTCTCTTAGTATAGTGCTTTCAAGGTTCATCCTCATGGTCGCATGGATCAGTGCTTCAATCCTTTTCATGACTTAATCGTATTCCATTGTATGGGCGTACCAGCACTGTGGAAAACAGTTCAGTCCTTCCTCAAATAGGTAAACACAGAATTACCATATGACTTAGCAATTCTGCTCCTAAGAATATAACCAGAAGAATTGGAAACGGTATTCAAACAAATATTTATACACGAATGTTCATAGTAGCATGACTCACAGCTGTGGGACATTTTGAAAGCTAGGCAAATGTTGACACTTGTGAGGTATGAAGGGTTGTCTGTGCAATGTATGGTGTCTGCCATCCTTGGCCCTCACCCACTAGAAGTAAGGAGGGCTCCCCAGGCATTTTGAAACCCCAAAACACCATTCTAGGTTTTCCAAAGTTCCCTGGAGTTTTGCCTTTGCCACCGAGATCACTGATGGGATGAATGTTCTATGAATGGAGAGGCTGAGGCCCAGAGAAGGTTGTTCACACAGAGAGTCAGTAGAAGCCAGGGTTAGAACTTGCCTCTCTGCAACCTAAGTTAATAGTCATTCTGTATAGAGCCTCCATCCATCCCATTGAGCCCTAAGGGTGGGAATAAAACACAGCAGGTCCCCAGTGCATGGATCTGATTGCATCCCCCAAACCTGATTCCACCACCAACAGGAAAGAATGGAAGCTCCCTCACAGAATATAAGCTGCTTTCAGTGGAAGATAATCTCCTCATTTTCTATAAGGTTCAAAAGAGAAAACTCAGAGAGCTAGAGTTTTCATTACTTCTGAATTCCCCATGCCTAGGAGCATGCCTGGCACATGGTAGGTTTTAACATGTATTTGTTGAATGAATGAATGGATGTGTGAATGAATGAAGAGTGTGTGGTCCTATGGGCCAAAGATTCTCTTTCTTCTCCCTAGATGGAAAAGCAAAAGCTTTGTCCCTAGTATGAGCACATTCTTTAAGGATAACTTTGGGTTCCATTCACTGGTGTGACCCCAGCCCTCAACTCAGGGCCAGGCACGTAGTTGGATAATGCACACAGTAAATCAGTGCATGCTTTCTACATGTTTCATTTCTGTCTGGGACAGAAGTCTGGCCTGGGGCTTAAGGGGTGATGGGAGGAGAGAGAGAGTGGGATTTGTGGTCTTTCTCTCTCAGCATGAGGAGTGGAAAGAACAAAGGGCTTTGAACCAGATAGATTATAGCTTGAATCATAGTTGTGCATTATCAGCACCAAGATGCTGAGCAGGTGACTTCACCTCTCTGAGCCTCCATTTCCAAGTATGTAAAAGGGTCAATAATACTTGCTTTCTTCTATGGTGGTTAGGATGGAAGATGTTACATTTGTGAGATGAGAATGCAGTGACTGTAGGTCAATAGTGGTACATAGTTATTTTCCTTTAGGGTGAGCTCCTGGTTCTTCCCTACAGGGATGCACGCTCCACCTCTGGTTGAAAGTGTTGTTAATTGCTACTGTCGGTCGGGCTTAGGGCTTTCTATTGGGCTTTATTCAGAAACTAGCACACACATGGCTGGAATCCTCCTTGATTTCATTTTTCCGGAGTTGTAACAAGGGTCTGAATTGAACTGCTCTAGTGGAGACAGGTATGACCAGTGTTTCCTCTCTCTTTGAGCTTTCTGGGTTCAGGAAGAAATTCAAAACCTGAATAAAGATATAATCATTAAAGAATTTGATATAGCAATTAAATTTCTCCCTTCGTAAAAGGAAATAGGTTGAGATAGTTCAGTTTGGTGATTAAATTTCTCCCTTCAAATATGGAAATGATAGGTGATAGATTAAGCTTTTACCAGACTTCTACGAAAGAGACAATTTCAATCCCAAACCATTTCAGAGACTAGAACAAGGAACGCACAGATAGAGACTTTTGTAGCTTTTATTTTTGATACCATATATTTGATATTATAATTAGAGTTTGAGAAGAAAATTATAGACCTTTTGTTTTTTTCCTTATGAAGTTACGGTGGGAAAATCCCAGTTAAAATGTCAGGAAATTGTCAATATTGAATTTCCGGAAGTTGATGACTATATCGTGGTTATGTAAAAGAATGCCCTTATTCACAGAGAATACATCCTGAAGTATTCATGACTAAATCTCATGTAAGCCATTTACTCTCAATGGTCAATATAGGACATTATGCTCTGTCTCATACATGAAAGAAAGATGATAATAAAACAAATGTGGTAAAAATGTTAACATTTAGTGGATCTGAGTGAAAGGAGTGATAGTTCTTTGTACCATTCTACCAGTTTTTTCTATGCATGTGAAATTATTTCCAAGTGACAAGTATAATTGTTAGGATATTGAATGTGCTAAAAAATGCCTCGTAAAAAACAGCATATGTCTCCAGAATGCAAGGGTAGTTCAAGAACAGAAAATCTATCAATGTGATCAAGCAAATTAAAAGTTAAAAGAAGAAAGGCCAAAGGAGTCTTTAAATTAATTTTTTTAATGTTTATTTATTTTTGAGAGAGAGAGAGAAACAGAGTGTGAGCTGGGGAAGGAGAAGAGAGAGGGAGACCCAGAATCCGCAGCAGGCTCCAGGCTCCAAGCTGTCAGCACAGAGCCTGATGCGGGGCTTGAACTCACGAGTGTTGAGATCATGACCTGAGCTGAAGTCAGACGCTTAACCAATTGAACCACCCAGGCACCCCACCAAAGGAGTCTTTAGATTGATTTCTAAAAATCATTCTATATTGTTCAATGCTCATTCATGAGAAGAATATATGCTATACTAGGAACAAAAGTGAACATTTTTAACCTGGTAGAGGGTATTTACCAAATACTTACAGCAAATATTATATTCAATGGTGAAACTAAAGAAGCAGCACCCTTAAAGACAGTACAAGGCTCAGATGCCCTCTATTACCACTCCCATTCCAAATCATATCAGTGATCTTAGGTCAATGCAATAAAACAAGACGTAAAAATAAAGAGGCATATAAATATGTGGTTCCCAGAGGGGAGGATGGTAGTGGAGTGGACAAGATGGGAGAAGGAGATGGGAAAGTACAGGTTTCCAGTTACGGAATGAATGAGTCACGGAGCTAAAAGGCATAGCATAGGGAATATAGTCAATGGTATTGTAGCATTGTCGTATGGGACAGATGTCAGTTACATGTGTGGTGAGCACAGCACAACATAGACAGAAGTTGAATCACTCTGTTGTACACCTGAAGCCCATGTAACATGTGTGTCAACTATACTTCAAAAAAAAAATTTTTTTTTTTAAATAGGGAGGTATAAGGATTGGAAAGTAAGAGAGAGAGTTGTTAATGCTTACAGATGATATGTCTTCAGATGAAAACTGAGACTCGTGAGAAAGCATTAAACCTCAGAAGAAAACACATCGAGTTTGCGATGGCCAAAGTCAGTATGCAAAAAAATTAATTGCATGCTTACACACCAGAAACTGTTAAATATGTGAAAAGAGGGAAAGATCCTATATTCACAATAACCGTAAAATGGGTAACTACCTAAAAATAAACCAAGGCAAAGTTTGCAAAAATTATGTGAAAATAATAACACTTTTTTTTTCTTTTTCAGATGATAAAATTTTATTGAATGACTTGAAGAGGCTTGGATAGAGTGATGCTCATTGTTTTTATATTTGGGAAGACTTACTGTGGTAAATATTTTGGCTGCTCCCAGTAATTTATAGCTGTGATACCACTGTAATGAAAATCTCAACAGATTTTTTTAAGGACCTGGAAAATTGACCCTAAAATGTCTATGGTAGAGTCAAAGTGCAAGAAGAGCCAAACCATTCTGAATAAGTAAAACAGAAGAGTGCCGCAAAGGACCAAGATGTATAAAACATATGTGTTACTAAAAGAGCACCAAAGAATGCTGGTTTGAGAGTTGACAGACTGAGCGAGAACACCTAAGGTAGTACAGAAACATGTCCATCCGTAAGTGAAAACTTGGTACAAAATAGATGTGGTTCTATAAATGAACGAGATCAATGAGATGGGGGAACAACTGGCATTTCATATAGGAAAAAATTGAACAAAGATCCCTAGTTTAAACCTTTTATAAAAAGATAAATTCCAGATGGAGTAAGGACTGAAATGTGGGTGAAAAACCTTTTAAAAATGTTTGAAGACAATATAGGAGATTGTTCTCAGAGGAGGATAGTTTACTTAATATTGTCATAAAAAATATAACCCATAAGGACGCCTGGGTGGCTCAGCTGGTTAAGCGTCTGACTGCGGCTCAGGTCCTGATCTCACTCAATGTGGGTTCGAGCCCCGCGTCGGTCTCTGTGCTGACAGTTTGGAGCTTGGAGCCTGTTTCAGATTCTGTGTCTCCCTCTCTCTGCCCCTTCCCCACTCACACTCTGTTTCTCTCAAAAATAAACATTAAAAAAATTTATACCCCGTAAAGGAAGAGGGGGTAAAATTGACCCCATCAAAACAAAAAGAAATGTCCCTTTTAAAAGAAGACATCAAGGACAAAGTTGATACTAATACGCTAAATGACCTTCTCTCTGGAGCTCACGCATCATTTGCACATGGAGACCCACCAGCTGCACAAACTAGAGGTGACTCTCCCAGGGGTTCTCTTCTCTGACCCCCAGCTTTGGACACGTAGGATCAGTTCATAGGCAGCTCTCTGTCAACCTCATCCGTAGTGTTCCCTCCTCCTGTCACATTATATGGGAGGCCAGCTCTGAGCTTTATGTTTGCTGTTTGTACAATCAGATGACTGTAACACCTCTCAATGCACTGTCATGAGGTCTGAGGGTGTTAAAGCACTCAGTACTGTGCCTGGCATGTAACAAGTGCTCAGTAACTATTAGCTGTAATTATCTAAGGGAGCGTTTATTAAGGGTGGGGGGAGTCAGGATTTGAAAGCAGGTCGGTCTAACTTCAAAGTCTGTGATCTTTCAACAAAAGTCCCTGAAATCAAGCAGAAGGAATTAGAAGTTGGTCATCCGGGGGCTCTTTTCTGGGCGCCTGGGGTCTGTGCCTCCTTGCTCTGGAATTTCAGGACATAGTTTTGCTAATAATCACCTCGTCTCCAATGCTTGTTCTTCTCACCAACATTTCACATTGTAGGATAAAAGTACATTCAGAAAACTACATAAAGTGAGAGGAGGATTTAATGGATAATTATAACGCAAATACATGTGCCACCGCCACCAAGGCCACGTCTGTTTTCAATCTGGTTTCTCACACCCCCAAACCACTTCTGTACGGACAGGTCACAAAGCTTCTTCTTCTGTTGTCCATGGAGTAAACGGGCACCTTCCTTTGGGAAATATCCAGGTCTTGGGGGGGAAAGTGTGAGGAACACCTGGTCTGAAATCTGACATGATCACAAGTCATCTCAAGCATGGCGAGGTGTCAGGAGCTCCTGCCATGGAAGCTCCCTGGCTTCTGCCTCGGCTTCAGACATTTGCTGCCCCTGTCCCCCAGGCCCCCATTCTCCTCACCCCTGGGGTCTCTAGCCCTCCTTTGTACTGATTTCTTTTCTGAGGGGAACTACTTCCCTCAGTCTCCCCAGGATCCCAGAGAAGAATCCAACCTGGACAAATAGCAAAACTTCAACCCAAGGAAGTGTGAGCAGGAAAGCATTGAAGACCCAGCCTGCTCTTGATGCCTGGATATGCTGACCCTCCCAAGTTCTCATCCCTTCTCAGCCTCTTTTTGCCCCCTGTCTATGTGTCTTCTTTCCAAACCTCCCACTGCTGCTACCGTTCCTGCATCCAGAAAGTCTCCTAGGGTTTACGGCCTTGGGGTTCTTCACATCAGGGAAATGAAAGCTATGGAGGACTGGAGAGGAACAGATGGCCGCTGGTGGCCTCTTCCTGTGTTCATTCACTCAGTCATTCATTGATCAGTGGCTCAGTAGTAGTTCATAGTAGGCTCAATAGTCTTACAGGATACAGGATACAGGAGGAGACCATAATGGTTGGATGGAAAGATGGGGTAAGAATCTGGGATCCATATCAGGACAGAAAGGACATGGCCAAATGGTAGGCTCCTGGTATTATCTGGGAGTGACCAAATTCAGAAAAACTATATCTCACATATGGTAACTAATTTACTGCATGACTGTGGATGAGTGGGTCACCTCCCTTTGGGATTCTGTTTTCTGTTCTGTAAAATAGATTGGCCTACATCTATTCTGAAGTACATTTCAGTGCAAATAGTCATGATTTTAAGATCAGAATCAATTATAAGCAGCTTAGGGATGAGAGCTATCTGTCCCGTCTTCTGTGCTCACTGATTACTTATTAAGCACAATGCTGTCTTATGCATTCTTACCATTCTTACCAAAGTTCAGGAGCCATTACCAACTGCTCGGTGACAGATTCGTTTAAGATTGTGTGCGCCAACAGAGCTACTATCCAGAAGAAGGTATTAGACAATTCCAAACTCCAAGCCTCATGAAGGTGTGTGCATGAGTTGATCAGAGGACCGGGGGTTGGGGGGGGGTGTGTGGCAAGTCAGCAGGAAGAGTTATGGTGCCTCTAACCTTCTCCTGGGTGGTTATGGTGAGAACCAGGAATTGAACCCAAAGCCATGGCTACCCCAATGATCTATAAAAAATGGCAGACACCATTTCAATAGAGGTGTCGATCTGTATTTCCTATATGAAAACTATGAGGCACACGCTAGGTTAGTAAATGATGCTCATTTCCTTCCCTTCCTTCCTCCACCAATATATAACTTGTGTCTTNCTTGGTTAGCTGTCTAATCGGAGAGGATCCTAAAATTAAATTAATGTGGAAGCACCACTGATTGTTAATTTGATTCTCATTCATAGGAGGAAAAATGACACCAAATAAGACAGTTATTGTTATGTATTTGTTGCTTGAAACTAGTTCTCTTTGGACTTCATTTAAAAATAATCAATGATGATTGGGGCGCCTGGGTGGCTTAGTCGGTTGGGCGTCCGACTTTCGCTTGGGTCATGATCCCGCGGTTCATGGGTTTGAGCCCCGCGTCGGGCTCTGTGCTGACTGCCAGCTCAGAGCCTGGAGCCTGTTTCAGTCTGTGACTCCCTCTCTCTCTGACCCTCCCCTGCTCACGCTGTCTCTCTCTCTCTCTCTCCTAGAAATAAATAAAACATTTAAAAAAAAAAAATCAATGATGCTGAATGTTCAGGACATGAAGATACCTAATAAGTGCCCAAAATTTGTTCTGCTTTATTTACTGAAAGGGTAGCAGAAAAACACACATCATTTTGATTTCCCAGATGGAAATATATATTCACACACATATATACACACATATATACACACATGCATATAAATGTGTGTGCGTGTGCGCGCGCACTTTCCAAATAGAAATTCTGGAAATTAAAAATGACTGGAGAATAAAAATAGAAGGTCTAATAATTAGCCAGTGGAAGTTCCAGAAGGAGAATGGAGAGAATGGCAGAGAAGCAACATTCAAATGGATAAATGGAAGAAAAAAAATCTCAGAATTAAATTAAGACACACATCTGCAGATTAAAAGTACACATTGAGGACTGAGCAGAATGAATAAAAGAGAAACCTGACTTGATAAGACTTCTGACTGTTAGTACTAATGTGCTCTTCTTATTTGAAGCAAATGGAGCAAGTGGATCAGCAGTCAACTAAGTAAGAAACCCAAGCGTCAGCAGCAATAGTCAATGATTGCTCAAAATGGATAGTGTACCCTATGAAGTGAATTCCCAGAAAGGTACACCTCCTCCTCCCACAAAGGGTATCCTCAGCAGTGCTTCCCTGAGATATAGCCATGGAAGGCATTGGCCAAGAGAGAGACTCCCAGAGAGCAGAACTGGGTCAGCAAGACCAAGAAAGGCACACTCCACTTCCAGATTGGAAGTCCTCACATCCCCGTCTTCCAGGATATACAATATGAACCGTAGGCCAGTGACTGCCTACACGTTGCTTCACATGTTTCTCTTTAGCCAATAGGAGTTATTCAGTTCTCATCCTACCATCTTATGCTGGGAATGTTCAAAATGGTTCAACTTACTTAAGCTTATGTTATTTTAGCTTATTGTATTTACTTAATCTGTACAGTCTATAGAGGCCTTGTCTGGACTTCACTGAGAGAACTGCTATCATCCAGATTCCAGACGTGAAGGAACAACTAGAAGAGACAGACACTTAGTTGTCTTTCTTGGGAGAGAGACTGAGTGCACTTTGTTTAAGTGTTGGTGGTTTGGGAAGTGTTTGAATGTGAATTTATGACTACGTCCATTTCGGTAGCTATGAGGGGTAGACTTTAGAGGACATTGTTGCCTTTACCACTGGGCATCCTGTCACCCTTCTGGTAGCTCTATCCTAATTTCTCCTGGAGAATCACTCCCTCTCCCACTTTCTGAAAATCACATTGCATTTAGGAGTTGCCCCCAACAACAAGCATAGTGACCATGGCTTAAATCAATCAGTGCATTCATGTCTCTGGTGTCAATCATGGGTTCAAAGGTTTACTTCTAGTCAGGTTCTAAGCAGCTGGGTTACCCAGAAGAAGTGTTTAGGCTTTCTTTCTTTCTTTTTTTTTTTTATTAATATATATATATATTTTATTTATTTCTAGGAGAGATACAGACAGCGTGAGCAGGGGAGGATCAGAGAGAGAGGAGATACAGACTCTGAAATTGGCTCCAGGCTCTGAGCTGGCAGTCAGCACAGAGCCCGATGTGGGGCTCGAACCCACGAACCGCGAGATCATGACCTAAGCGAAAGTCGGACGCTTAACCGACTAAGCCACCCAGGCGCCCCATGTTTAGGCTTTCTTACTGGACCTGGCTTTGAGAAGCTCGAAGGAGGTGTGATAGCCATATGACAAATTCCAGGAGAGAACCTCACTATGAAGGGCAGTGAGGAACTAGAATTTGAGTCCTTGACCAAATTGCCCCTGAAAATAACACCTGTTCTTAGTTTATTCAGTTTCCTGAACCAGTACATCCTGCTTTTTCCTATACCTGTGTGAATTAGATTTATCTCTCAAGTGTAGCTGGCAAGGGGTTCTAACACAGTCCTCTACCTCACTCAGAACTTGGCGATGCAAGATGGCAGTCTGCTCATTCCAGTGATATCCCCTGCTGAAATGTTTTCCGTTTTACCCCCATCCTGTTCTTTGAGGCCTCGGGGTCCTCCCGGGAACAGATAAGTCGTTATCATTGAGCCAGAACTGTGGGTGTCTGATTGAGCTCCCTGACTATGTAACATTAGCTCAGGAAAGCCCACCCAGTTCTGGAAGGAGAAGGAAGTAAGGAAAGTATAAGTCACAAGGCTGGGAAAGGGTCATCACAAACACTACATCTGCCCCCACTATAAAACCCAACAACTTTGCCCCTTTGTGGTGATTCCCACCCTAGAAATCCTGGCACCCGAGGCTGTGGAAATTGCCAGTAATGGTTGCAAAGTCATGGAAGAGGCTCTGGCTTAGAGGGCAGGTGGCCACAGTGGACCACCTGCTTCTGCCAGTAGAGTTTCTGAGCATCCAGAAGTATGTTTCTTCTCCCATTCTGTGACTCTTCTTATCTGCCTACGTCTAACTGACCTTAAATCTGTGTTTCTCTCTCTCTCTATCTCTTCACTCTGTCCCTGATTCCAGATCTGTCTCCTTCTCAGTCTGGGTCACTCATTAGTTTTTTTTTCTTTTTCTTTCATGATCTTTGTTTGACTAGTTGTCATGGCTGCTGTCTCTCAGTCTCTGTCATTCTGTTCTTAAACCGTAACTCTGTTCTCTGACTTTCCCCCATCTCTGTTGCTCTGCTGGCCTCTATTACTCTGGCTCTGGGAGTCTTTGACCTTCCCTGGGATGAAACCCCTGGCTGGGTGTCCTGTACTTGCCCTTGGGTACCGTTTATCCTTTAGCCAGATAACCGGTTGATCTTCACTCTTCGGAGCCCAGAGTGTCCCGGTTGCTGCCGGTCCTTCCTTTGGCTTTGAGGCCACCATCTCCCTCTCGCTCTGGGAAATACATCCTAATGCTCAGGGCCAAGAATGGTGTCTTAAGCCTCCGCAATCCCCCTGAATCTTTGGTCTGCCTTCTCAGAAGCTGGCTTCATCTTCCCTCAATACCACACCCTCAGCTTCCGGAGTGGCAAGAATTGCTGGAGAAACAGGAATATCAGCATCAGATTTGTGGCCACAAATATCAGGATTCCTGGACATTCTAGGCTTAGGTGATTAGAGTCTGATTACGCAAAGAGGGACCAGGAAGGGTAGAGGCTGAGATCACAGAATCTCAGAGCATGTGGAAGGTGGACTGGGGGGTAGGGAAGGAACCGCATAGCCAGCGCTTTGTGAATTTCAGCCTGTCATTCCATGGTCAGTCAGTCCATCAGTCAGTCAGTCAGCAAACTAAACACCCAGCCACCCAGTCCCTCAGTGTCCCGGGTGGCCTGCCGGCCAGGTAAGCTCTAATGCTGACTGCTGGCTGCTCACTGGTGGCCCATTCAGCTTCCAGGAGTGTGAAGAGCCAGCCCTGGGACTAAGGTAGGTGGCAGGGACGACCTCCACCATCCCAGGCAGGGGGCGGCCGGCTCCTGGAATGCTTGGTGGGTGTGAGGGCTTCCAGTTTCCAGCCTGTGGCTTCTCTCCAGCTGAGGTGAAGCCTGGAGGTTTTTCAGTGGTGTCTTTCCCGGAAAGGAGCTCATCATCCCAGACTTCGAGGAAAGGGCGGTCAGTGCCAAGGATATTTCAGGCGCCACAAGGAACCATGTGGAAAAGCAATGTGCTCCTCTCCCATGTCAGGAGGAGGTCTGGTTTACATCATCAGACTCCTTTTAATTGATGCCCCCCGCCCCCACCCCCGCGGCCTCAGTGTCCTGGTACTCCGGCCCGTGGGTGGGGGCTGCACAGCCCCTCAACCCTCAGCAGGGCTTCTGCTATTCTCTCTGCTTTTCTGCATCACCCTTGCTTGCTGTTTTAGAGCCTCAGGGATCATCTGGGCATCTCCAGCCTGGGTCTGGGAGTGAAGCCTTCAGAGGGACCAGAACGAGGCAGCGTGTCGCTGAATTCTGCAGGCTCACGGTGCCGCTGACTGGCTGATGTCATCTTGGGCAAGCGGACCGACTTCTCTGAGGTTCCCTTTCCTTCTCCTTAAGATGGGCTGTGAAAGTGCTTGCTTGCCTGTGAGATTCTGTATGCATCGTGTCTATTTCTAGAATTATTCTCTGGGAAGGTCGGGCTCTCTGGCTCCTGACTATTGTGGGGGGAAGGGGTGCTCCCTAGGGTCAAATCCCCACTAAAGTCTGAGATCTGCCGCTTCTAGGGATCATCAGTTCCAACGCTCAGATATTACCAGGAGTTCTGATGCCCAGGAGAAGCATAAACCTTGCATTGAGTGAGAACGGACCACAGGGCCCTGGGAACCAGAAGCAGTGCTGTCAAGAGCGGGTCCCCCATCATCTCCCAGTCCTGTGTGGGCCACAGAGATGCCCTCCACTGGCCTCAGGCCTGGACATGAGGACCCCATCCATCAGCCATCCATATGCCACGTCCACCCGACATCTTGACACCACCTGTCATGCTTCCTGGAGACTCATTTTCCTCATTTGTAAAATGGGACCGCATGTGTACCTGCCCGGTGCCGTGTGAAAATTAAATGTGATAAAACGTGCGGGGCGCCTGGGTGGCTCAGACGGTTGAGCATCCGACTCTTGGTCTCAGCTCAGGTCTTGATCTCAGGGTTGTGAGTTCAAGCCCCACGCTGGGCTCTGTGCTGGGCGTGGAGCCTACCTTAAATAAATAAATACATAGATGGCTACATAAATAAAAAATATGATAGAGCCTGCAGAGCACGTGACACTGTGGCTGCCTCAATCAAGGTCTCCCAGGAAGTGTTTGGGATGGTGACTGTACTTGTCCAAAGTAACACATGTCTTACGTGGTGAGGCCAGGACCAGTCCCAGGGGTGGCTGATTTCTGGGTCTGTAATGTTTGCGGGAGACCGGACTATACTCCACACAGAAGGAGCTGGAGTGCAGCGATTTGGGGTAAATGTGGTCCCAGGCTGCTTCCAGCTCTGCTCCAGAGTTAAAAGTTAAAAGTTTGTCTTTCCCTTTGCCTTCTACAAGTGTCTTGCTTGCAGTTTCTTCACGTCCAATACCTGTTTTCTTCTGGTCTTACCAGATCCCTAAGTGTTCCCTCAAATCAAACCACAGCCTCTGGCTTATCAACCTCATAGGAAACGGGTGTCTTTTTCCAGGGAGATACTCAGCCTTTGAAGGGATAAATTGCAGCACGCTGATCTACACTGCGACCTCCTCTTGGGTAGATGGGACCCTTGCATCTACCTTTGTTGGTTACTGCCTCCGGCGGCATCTTGGATGGATGGCCGTTTTTGAGCTTTGCCTAGATTCTGCTTCACCTCGTGGCTCCCGCCCATTCACATCGAAGCCTAAAAGAACAGTTCATTTTCTCCGGTTTTGTTGGGAATGGGACAACTGACTCAAGAGGAAATTCAAACCTTGTAAAATTCAAATTTTCACCGGCCGCAAGGCCCCTTCCCCGCAGCTGCGCTAGTGCTAACAGCAAAGAACAACCTTCGAAATCATAGCCAGAGGCCAGTACTGAGGGGAGGCAGAGGATGATGTAGTATAAGAGGCAATGGTGCAACTGGCATTGATGAAATGATGTTGGGGAGCAGAGGGAAGGGGCTTGCGTCGGCCAGGGCTCTGCGGAAAGATAGAAGCAATATGATATATGTAATATTAACATATATAATATTACATATGACATAGTACACACATAATGTACATGACACTATTATATGATAGGTAGATGATAGATAGATAGATAAATGATAGAGGAAGAGAGAGAGAAAAAGAGAGAGAATATGACATTTATGTCAAGGCTTATTGGCTTATGCAATCTTGAGACCTGGCAAGTGTGAAACCCACGGGGCAGCCTCCAAATTCAAGTAAGAGCTACTGCTGCAGTCTTGCACCTGAATTCTGCAGACAGGCAGGTGGAAGGTCCATCAGGGTTTCTGGGTTTCAGTCTTAGGAAACATTCCCGTCTCCAGGAAACCCGTTTTTGCCCTTAAGGCCTTCGACTGATTGGATGCAGCCCACTCACACCTCAGAGGGTAATCTGCTGGGCTCAAAGTCTACTGACTTGAAGGTTTACTCATGTCTAAAAAAATACCTTCCCAGCAACACCTAGACTGGCATTTGACCCAATAACAGGGCACCAAAGCCTAGCCAGGTGACACAGAAATTAATCATCACCAAACGTTTACATTGTTTTAATACAGACAATATAAAGCCTTGGCAGTTTCTGAGTCAGAATAAGTTTGCGGTCTTTTCTTGAGCTGGGAGATCTGAAACTAGTCACATCTGACCATAAAGAACATGGAGGGGCGCTTGGATGACTGGGTCGGTTAATCCGACTTCAGCTCAGGTCATGATCTCATAGTTCATGAGTTCAAGCCCCAGGTTGGGCTCTGTGCTGACAGCTTGGAGCCTGGAGCCTGCTTCGGATTCTGTGTGTCCCTCTCCCTCTGTGCCTCCCCACCTCGTGCTCTGTCTCTCAAAAATACATACATTAAGAAAAATTATATATATAAAGAAAAGAACATGGAGAGCTGGTTTCCGGACCCATGGAGGAAGAAATGGCATCTGCAAACTGAGAGGAAGCTTCACTTGGTCTCATTGGACAATAAACAAATGCACTGGCGCTTCCTCTCATTAGTCCAAATCTTCATAAATAAATCCCTATGCCTGTCATGGGCACAGTGAATTTTGTAATGTATTTTTTTAAAATGTTTTTTTATTTATTTCTGAGAGAGACAGCATGAGCAGGGGAGGGTCAGAGAGAGAGGGAGATACAGAATCTGAAGCAGCCTCCAGGCTCTGAGCTGTCAGCACAGAGCCTGACGCGGGGCTCGAACCCATGAACCGTGAGATCATGACCTGAGCCGAAGTCGGACATTTAACCGACTGAGCCACCCAAGCTCCCTGTAATGTATTTTTCACAAAAAATTTTAATGTTTATTTATTTTTGAGAGAGAGAGAGAGAACATGAACGGGGGGAGCAGAGAGAGAGGGAGACATAGAATCCAAAGCAGGCTCCAGGCCCTGAGCTGTCAGCACAGAGCCCGACACGGGGCTTGAACTCACAAACTGTGAGATCATGACCTGAGCCAAGGCCGGACGCTCAACCTACCGCACCACCCAGGCGCCCCTGTAATATACTTTTTAATCATATTGTTTCTATAGACAGAGGGCCCTTGAGAAATATTTGCCCGGGGCCCCACACCTCCTAGAAGTAGCTCTGTCTTGAAGGCTAAGCTGGGCATTTAATGGGGCAGAGCAGGCAGGGCGCAGGCCTAAGGCCTGGGGCTATAGTTCGAGCCTCGCGGCTCCCTGTGTGCCCGGTATACAGTTACCAACTAATAAGAACGCATCTGCCTTTCTGAGTGGACCAGACACTGTGCTGAGTGCTTACCAAGTACTCCTCACAGCACCCATGTGACAGAGGAGAAACCCAGAGCAAAGCTGAGGAAACCGAGGCTCAGAGAGGTTCAGTGAGTTTCTTCCAGCCCAGGGAACTCTCACTCTGTCCAGGTTTTTAAATTTTTTTTTTTTAATGTTTTATTTATCTCTAGGAGAGAGAGAGAGAGACAGCGTGAACAGGGGAGGGTCAGAGAGAGAGGGAGTCACAGACTGAAACAGGCTCCAGGCTCTGAGCTGGCAGTCAGCACAGAGCCCGACGCGGGGCTCGAACCCACGAACCTCGAGATCATGACCTAAGCGAAAGTCGGACGCTTAACCGACTAAGCCACCCAGGCGCCCCAAGTCCAGGTTTTTAATGACTGTGTGGTACTGACTCCCCGTATTGTCTTCATTGTTGCCTCAGGGCCCAGCACAATCCCTGGGACGCAGTAAGAATTCATTCAACAACTTTTGTGGGAATGAACTTGACGAATGAAGGAGTCTGTAGTATTTAGTAGACGGCAATGGAGGGGGTGTGAAGCAGGCCTAGTGAATCAGGGAGGGCAAGTGTCCGCCACATACAGCCTCTGGGGTTCAGCACAGGAGTAAACTGGTTTTAGTAAATCTCAGTCTGGTGCTGTGTAAGTAACTCATTATGCAACTCAGGGCATGTGCCGCTCTCGAGGGGCTCAGTCCCTTGCTGCAAGTTGGAGCTTTGGTTTAGATCAGGAGTCACCAAACATTTTCTGTGAAGGACCAGAGAGTGAACGTTTTAGGCTTTGGAGTAGGTTTAGGTTTCTGCTGTAACTACTCAACTCTGCCATTGGAAGTGGCGAAGTACCCATAGAAAGGTAAAAACATGTGAATGTGTGGCTGTTTTCAATAAAGCTTTATTTAGAAAAACAGGCGGCTGTCTGGAATTGGCTCTGGCGGCTGTGGTTGGCTGACCCCCTGGTCTAGATGACCCCTGAAATCCTCTTTTAATCTTCACGGTTTATGATTTAAAGACTTAGAACCAATGGTATGCAGGACAGAGATGATCACACAATGTCAATATCCTCCTACGGCGCCCATAGCAGGCACTGCTGATTGATCACAGCACTCCTTCCTGACGGGAAAGGAGTTGGCTTTTATCATCAATCACAGATGAGGAATTCCAGCTGGAGTATTCTCCCTTTCACTCTTTAAGAAGCAAATATTCAGAAGACACCGGACACTCTCGGGAGTGTGGCAGAAAGGGGGAAGCGTGGCAGCCTTTCCCACTCTCATCCCTGTGTGAGAGGAATCAGATTCTCCCCAGGTGGCGGAAGTGAGAGCCCAGTCCTCAACAGGAGCCACGCTATCTGAGCCGACAGGGCTATTCCCCGTGGGTGGAAGTCAGACCCCTGTTTCTCTCTTTCTTGTCCTACTGAGTGCTCAAGCTAGGAGTAAACAGTAAAGCTGGAGTTCCTACTTCCCCAGGGCATACTAATTTTCTTCCTTTTCTTTTTCCATCAGAACGTAAACCCTAGAGTGATTTCCGCCCTGATAGATCTGCCGGGAGGGTACTTTACAAATTAGTTTGTGTGGAGCCGTTATTACATGATAACACACAACCCTTTCCTTTCTATTTGAATTTCCACAAACCTTCACGATGAGGAATGGATGGGGAAATCCAAAGCATCTACAAGCCACATGATATAAGAGCTTGGACTTTGCAGTCAGACAGGTTTGGGTTGAATTTTAGACACGATGATCACTCTCTTGATAATTAGGAGCAATCTCTGTAGACTGAGTAACACACGGAGGAAGTTCACTATATGGCAGCCATATTTTTATAATCATGTGAGGTCTGTAGATTTTGGGGTAGAAAACATCTCTCTAGCCTCCCAAATTGTACACTGTAACTATATGCTGGTTCTGGTGGCCAGAGAGCTGTTTGGAGGACATTTCAATGTCTTTCAGTTGTAAGGAATACAGTTCATTGGTTCTTTTCCAGGTTCTTCCACACCCTTCCTCTCACAGCTCTCTGAGGGGGGCTGGTTTGTTAGTATCACCCTATTACACAGTTGGGAAAACTGAGCCCCAAAGAGATTTTCTGTGGGCAGAGCTTTTCTTTCTTTACCTTTTTCTTTGACAACTGCTTATTTTATTTTTTTAAAAAATGTTTATTTATTCACTTTGAGAGAGAGAGAGAGAGAGAGAGAGAGAACCCCAAGCAGGCTCCACACCCAGCATGGAGCCTGAGGTGGGGCTCAATCCCACAACTGCGAGATGATGACTTGAGCCAATATGAAGAGTCAGATGCTCTGCCAACTGAGCTGGCCAGACATCCCTGTTTCACAATCATTTAGTGAGCATTTCCCATGTATCAGGCATGGAACAGGCACTGGAGACAGAATGGTGTCAATATTTGGGGGAAATAAATATCTGTTGATTGACTGATACATCATCTGAACTTGTGAGAAGGAAATTGCATTGAGCAATCAGTAGAGAGTCCAGGGGGACCTTGCACAAGGTCTTCGCTGGGAGTTTACTCTCTATGGTTTCAGCTCCAGATCTTTTTTTAAAAGATTTTATTATTTTTTTAAAGTAATCTCTACCCCCACCATGGGGTTCGAACTCATAGCCGTGAGATCAAGAGTTGTAGGTTTTCCTGACTGAGCCAGCCAGGTGCCTCTCAGCTCCAGATCTAAATAGCTTCTTTGCAGCTGGCTCTTCTCACCCTCACCTCCCTCTCGCCAGGCCAATGGGCTTGGGGCCCAGGACACCTGAGATGGCTATCTTATCAGCCTGAAGACAGCTTCCAGGCCAGCCTCTTGCATTTCTTCCCTGGTGGTTACTCCGTTCGCCTCGCAGTCTAGCCTGGGTCAGGAAAGAACCTGTTTCCGTGGTACCAGCATGGCTGGACTTCACCCAGCTTCTTGCGTGTGCAATTGCAACTGGGAGGGGCCAAGGAAATTCTGCTGGGGCCACACCCACTAGTGAAGATATAAAAATTGAGATTTGGTGTTGACGTTCAGAGCCACCCCTACCCTCACAATGCAGTGCAGCGGCCTCTTCCCCCTCGTGCTTCTTGCCCTGGGCAGCCTGGTACCTTGGACTGCGGAAGGTGCCAGAAATTGTGAGTTGGAGCCATCCTGACACAATCTCGGCTGCAGAGTGGTGGCTCCTGGGGCTGTGGGGATGTCTCCTTCTAGACACTTTGATCTTTCAGCTTAGTTTCAGGAGACCTCCTTGAGGGTGGGGGTTCACGTCCATCTGGGCTCCAAGGACTCTGTGGGCTTCTGAGCATTGGGCTGTGTTCTTTTTTTTCTTTTCTTTTCTTTTTTAATCTTTTAAAATGTTTATTTATTTACTTTGGAGCGAGAGAGAGAGAGCACAAGTAGGGGAGGGACAGAGAGAGAAGGAGACATAGAATCTGAAGCAGGCTCCAGGCTCTGAGCTGTCAGCACAGAGCCCAATGCGGGGCTTGAACCCATGAACCGCGAGATCATGACCTGAGCCAAAGTTGGACGCTTAACCGACTGAGCCACCCAGGAGTCCCTGGGCTGTGTTCTTTTACCGGTATCTGGTCAGCCTAGACCCCACTGTCTTTCTTCTTACTTCTCTCTCTCCTTACCCTGTCTGTGAATCTGTAGTCATCTGTTTCTGGCTCTCTCTGGTTCCTTGTCTCTCTGCTTCTGTCCTTTAGTCTTTATGTCTCTGCCTCTGGCTCTCCCTCTCAACCTGGCCTGAGTTCTCTATTTACCTTTGTTTCTCTCCGTCTCCTTTGCCTTTATGGAGACTTGTTGTCCCCAGAGCAGGAAACATTGGTTGGGAGCCCTTTGTCCTTTTCCAGGATCTGTGACTTTTTCCTCCCGTGTGTGTGGTTTCATCAAGCCTGTCACTCTTCACAGAGGTCAGGCAGGCATTTCCCTCTGGACTTTGGGGACAGTCACTTGGGGGATGGTCCCTCATGGGGAGTGGTGCTTTATCCAGGAGTCATGATGGTTACTTAGCGCCCCGGTCCTTCCTTAACTCTCGACATTCTCTCCAACAGCGTTGAAGGCTGGAACCTGCCCGCCTCTAAAACCTGGCCGATGCTTGGAGGCATTTGGGACCCCTGAGTGCCAGAGTGACTGGCAGTGTCCGGGGAGGCAGATATGTTGCTCTGATATTTGCGGAATCAGATGTGTGAACCCCGTCAGCATCCCCAACCCAAGTGAGGAGGCGGGGAGGGGGGGCTCAAGGGAAAGGGGTGAGCCTGAGAATGCGGCACCTCGGGGACAGGACTGGGTGTGGGTCCTGCCGGGTCTCCTCCTCCCCAGGAACTGTTGAGCCAAGTTTGTCAGCCGGTCAGGGAGTCACACTGCCCCAGATGGCAATTTACTCACAGGGCTGGTGAAGCAGCCAGTCTGTTGGGAGGTCAGTTTTTCGGTCTATAGTCACCCGGTCGTTCAGGTAAGCAGGCCGTTGGTAGCCACCCATCCAGTCCGCACTGGACAACTGGTCACCTCCATGGACAAGGGGCCCCAATGTGAGAGGAGATCCAGATCCTGCCGTCAGGGGGTACAGAGGCCCTGGGAAGGAAGAAGAGGTGCTGCAGATGGAGAAGAGAGCATTCTCCCTGTGCGCCTGGGCTGGGGCTGGGTCCAGGGGGTGGTGCCCGAGGCACAAAGCCTCTGACCTGTGGCTTCACTCTCACCAGTGGGGCTGAAGCCTGGCAGGTGTCCTCTGGTCAACGGCCAGTGTCTGATCCTCAATCCCCGCAACCACTGTGAGACAGACCGTCAGTGTGTGGGTGACTTCAAGTGCTGTAGGGGCCTGTGCGGGATGTCCTGCGTGGAACCTGAATAAGGTAAGGAGGGGCCCGGGGCCCACCTATTCCCTGCCACCAGTCCTTTCTTTCCCAAGCCTCTGGCGGCCCTGGCATGTGAGCAGGGGGACTCCTGAGCTCTCCCCCAGGACAGCCTCTGCCTGGCCCCCTTGTCCTTCAAGGGCACCACTCCCCAGGCCCCAGGGCCAGGATTTCCATAGCATCTCTCGCGGCTTTGCTTCTATTCCAGCCGCTCTGAGAGAGGGCCCCCTGCAAGTCAGAGTCTCAGTCTCCTTATCTGTGAAATGGATGTAATGAAAGTGCTTTGCCAAGCCCTGTGTGCGTGAAGAATTTATTATTAAGATGATCTCCAGCATATTGTCTAGGGTCAAAGCCCAAAGGATCAGTGGCTTTTGAGGCTAATATAGGCTAATGCTCTGAGTCTAGAGTTCTGTAATAAAAGTGAGACTTGAACTCAGTCTCCCGACCAAGACTCTTTCGACTGTATCATCACTTTGCTATTTTCTTTGTCTCAGGGAAGTTTCTTGGCGGAAGATCAGGGAGGTAATTTGTCTGGTTCCTGTACTGAAGCCCTGATATGATTTTTCTCTCGTAGCCCGATTCCTGCCATTTGGAAGAGGCTCTGGATTCCTATCTGGGGCCTGGGACTTGGATCACTGGGGCACCTCATGGTGAAGGCTTGGTTCTACCACCAACATCTCTTTGGGGGAAAGTCTTGGTGAATAAATTGGTGAATAAATAAACGAGCATATGTCATTGTCTCCATGCGCTTCTGTGGTTTGTTGGGGGGGCCGGCGAGGCAGGTTGGACGTGGTGAGGGAGTGTGTGGCTATGAGGCCTCCCTCGGGTACGTGCAGAATGGAAGGGAGGGGCTTCAGGGCCCGACAGACATGAATGGAGATCATGAGTCTCAAAACACCAGTTCTGCGATTTTGGACACATGACTTTATCTTGTACCTCGTCATTTCTTCAGCTGCAAAGCAGTAAGTGCATTTGGAGCATTGGGGTCCACAATGTCCATGAAACGAATAGCAACGTTCTCAGGCCAGAGCAGCCTCAAAAAATATGGATACTTGCATTCTGAGATCATTTTGAGCTTCTTGTAATTTCCCTTCTCTCCCAAGGCACTATTTCTTCTATCTTAAAATAAGCACTGAGCAACAACACACACTGATTGTCAGCCCTGAGAGAGGATTCCAAACACTTCTGCCCATTGCATCTTGGTGTTGGAGTCTCCCACAAAAGCACAATGGGGTCAAGCACTGGGTTCTTTACTTAGAAAAGACACAGCAAGGTCGCCTTCCACCTTGGACCTCCACTTCCTTATCATGGCCTGCAAGTGTCTCCCAGGAGCTAGTGGTGCAGGGCAATTTACCGCCCTCCCACCTCCACCCCTCTCCTGACACAGAAAGATGCCCATTCCCTCCCCAGGGATGACAGACGGCAGTGGGGTTGGCCAGAGGCTCTGGCACACGCACGTTAACAGGACACAGGAGCCCACACTGAAGCTTGAAACGGGGAAAGATGCTCCCACGGAAGGCGAGAAGCCGTCACGGGCTTGTGAGCGCCTTATCTCTTGGTAAATAAGCATTCCAAGTCCAAAGCCATTCTTAGGCAGCTGAGTGGGGGGAGCATGCGAGAGGCTGCCTTTCCCCACGATGAGAGTATTAACACGGCGGCCCGTTACGGCAGCTGCTGGCCAGCCCCACGTCGGGGTGACGTTGTTCTTGACCCCGTAGAGCAGAAAGAATAAGAGGAGCTGGACTTCCAGAACTCAGGGCAACTGTGTTCACTGTTTCTCTGGGCTCTTTGGACTCTAAAGGAAGCAGCGCACTTGGTTGGATAGTGACATAGAAGAAGGACAAAACACAATTATCATTCAGTCCTTTCCTGGAAAATGTCAGTGATCCAGAAAGAACATTCCACATACTACGTACAACCAATGTTCCAAGAGCAGCAACTGAATGTATTAAATTAACTTTCAGGGAAGAAGGGAAAGAAGAAGCATCATTTTATTTATATTGTGAGTGGGGTGGCAGCCCCCCCCCCAGTTGCCTCTTGGTAACCCTCACCTCTTAGGATTTGCACCCTTGTGTGGGCCCTTCCGTGTTTTTGCACGGTGGGTCCATGTGACAAATACGTTATTGCAGAGTGAGAGACTGTTATGTCCTGATGAGATGGGATGGGTAAAAGATGGCACCTTCCATCTGGGGAGCACGGGCCCTCTCTCTGATCACCTGCTCCGGCAGAACTCAGTTGCCAGGTCACGAAGACATTCAGCCATCTGTGGCCTGGCCCATCATGTAAGGAAATGACGAATCTGGCCAACAGCCTGGGGGGAACTGAGACTCACCAATGAACAGGTGAGGGAGCGTGTTCTTTGGACTAAGCTAAGTCTAGTCTTTTTTTTTTTTTTTTTGAGAGAGAGAGAGAAAAAGCATGAGCAGGGAGGGGAGGGACAGAGAGAGAAGAAAGAGTGAGAATCTCAAGCAGGCTCTGCACTGCCAGCGCCCAATGCAGGGCTCGAACCCAGGAACCATGAGATTATGACTTGAGCTGCAATCACATACTTAACCGACTGAGCCACCCAGTGTCCCCCACCCCAGTCTAGTCTTGAAATGACTGTAGACCCAGCACACAGCTCGATTATAACCTTGTGACAGACCCTGACTTAGAATCATCCAGTGAAGCTACTCCTGGCTTCCTGACCCTCCAACTGTGAGATAATGTTTATGATTTTAAGGTGCTAAGTTTGGGAGCAATTTGTTTGACAGCAATAGATGTTTAATACAATGAGGTCAGTGAAAATCTGCTACTAGTAGCAACCAAACATGGACACTAGAAGAAAAGATAATTATAAGGCAATGTCATTTTCTCTGAACAAAGTTGGGAACATCCTAAATAAAATGTTAAAACTTAAAATTCATGGAAGTTTGAAGAGCTTTCAAAGAGGTTCACCATGAATTCTTTATTAAAATTAAGAATCTGGGGCGCCTGGGTGGCTTAGTCGGTTAAGCGTCCGACTTTCGCTTAGGTCATGATCTCGCGGTTCGTGGGTTCGAGCCCCGCGTCCGGCTCTGTGCTGACTGCCAGCTCAGAGCCTGGAGCTTATTTCAGTCTGTGACTCCCTCTCTTTCTGACCCTCCCCTGCTCACGCTCTCTCTCTCTCTCTCTCTCTCTCTCTCTCCTAGAAATAAATTAAAAAAAAAAAACATACAAAAAAGAATAGAGGGGCGCCTGGGTGGCTTAGTCGGTTAAGCGTCGGACTTTCGCTTAGGTCATGATCTCGCGGTTCGTGGGTTCGAGCCCCGCGTCCGGCTCTGTGCTGACTGCCAGCTCAGAGCCTGGAGCCTGTATCAGAGTCTGTGACTGCCTCTCTCTCTGACCCTCCCCTGCTCACGCTCTTTCTCTCTCCTAGAAATAAATAAAAAAACATTAAAAAAAAATAAAATTAAGACTAGGAATGAGGTGCACCTGGGTGGTTCAGTCAGTTAAGCATCCAGCTCTTGGCTCAGGTCATCATCTCACAGTTTGGGAGTTTGAGCCCCATGTTGGGCTCTGGGCTGACAGTGTGGAGCCTCTCCCTCTCTGTCTGCCCCTCCCCTGGGTGCATGTATATGAGCCCCCCCCCCCCCGTGTCTCTCAAAACAAATAAATAAACACTTTTTAAAAAACTAAAAAAGGAATAGAAATGAAAGGACAGAAATTAACTAAAAACAAAACAAAAACCCANGATGGGCATGGAGGAGGGCACTTGTGGGGATGAGCACTGGATGTTATATGGAAATCAACTTGACAATAAACTATTAAAAAAAAAAACCAGGAAACCTACCTGAAACTGTACCAAAACCTACATTTAGCTGACTTTCAGAGATGCTGTCACTAAAGTCAGAAACAGAATAAGGATCATCGTAATTTTCAATGGTAAATGAAATAGAGCAACCCATGCAGTGAGATGAGATCAGGGGTTAAGGTATGTAAGGGTGGAAAGAGATACTAAATTGTCATTATTTGTGCCTAGTGTCATTTCCTACATAACAATTGAAGACATTCAATAAAGTTGATGAATTTCCTCAGAGTTGCTGGATCTACAACCTTGATGTATGAAATTTTACAACATTTCTCCCATTATTCATAATGAATCAGAAATAATAGAAGGTAGAGACAATTAATCAAAGAAATAAACCCTACAATACACCTGGGAATGGATCTAAAAATTATGCTGGACCTTGTGGATTAAGGAAGAAATTTGTTGAAGGTCTAAAATAAGAACTGAATAAACAGAGAAGAAATGTTTATGTGTGGGAAGACTCATTAAGGTCAAGATTATAACTCATTAAAGGATCATTTTATAAATTCGATGTAACTATAATGAAAATTCCAACATGATTTGTTAAGTTTATTTATTTATTTTGAGAAAGAGAGAGAGAGAGTGTGCATGAGTGCAAGTGGGGGAGAGGCAAACAGAGAGGGAGGGAGAGAGAATCCCAAGCAGGCTCTGTGCTGTTATAGTGGAGCCTGACTTGGGTCTTGAACTCATGATCTATGAGATCATGACCTGAGCCAAAGTCAAGAGTTGGAGGCTTACTGGACTGAACCACCCAGCTGCCCCTAACAATTTTTTTAAAAAACAACTTGACAAAGTGATCCTATAGTTAATATATTAGTAGAAAGTTTCCAGAAGAACCAAGAATGTTTTTTAAACAATACTAGGAGTCATCCAGACTAGGCATCAAAATGTTATTGATTATATTATTATTATTGTTATTGTTATTGTTATTATAATTGTAGAGAGAGAAAAGGAGCAGG
Organism: Crocuta crocuta; assembly: GCF_008692635.1. Taxonomy (NCBI): domain Eukaryota; kingdom Metazoa; phylum Chordata; class Mammalia; order Carnivora; family Hyaenidae; genus Crocuta; species Crocuta crocuta. The sequence continues at coordinate 1,245,873 of NW_027530193.1, read as the reverse complement.
GAGAGGGGGAGAAAGAAATAAACATTTAAAAAATTTTAAATGTTTATCTATTTTTTAGAGAGAGAATGAGAGAGAGAGTAAGGGAGGGGCAGAGAGAGAGAGAGGGATAGAGAGAATCCCAAGTAGGCTCTGCACTGTTAGTGTAGAGCTGGACACAGGGCTCAATCTTACTAACTAAATCATGAGATCATGACCTGAGCCAAGATCAAGAGACACTTAACTGACTGAGCCACCCAGATGCCCCGAGAGAGAGAGAGAGAGACAGAGACAGAGGAAGAAACTTCAGCAGGTTTCACACTCAACATGGAACCCAATGTAGGGCTCAATCCCACAACCCTTGGGATCATGACCTGACCCGAAATCAAGAGTCAGGTGCTCAACCAACTGAGTCACCCAGACACCCCCTGATTATAATAATTAATGGAATATAATGTTGCTACAAGAATAAACAAATAGCTTAATGGAACAGAACAGAATATCTGGAAGGAAATCTGTGCATTTGTGAAAATTGTTATACAACAAAGAGGAATTTTTACATTTGCTTAGGGCAAAACTCGAATTAATAATGAAAGTGATTGGCTTTATTATTTTTTTTAAGTTCACACAACCTTTACTGAATTTAACAGTAACCTTTAACATAATGTATTAGCCAGGTTTGCCAGAGAAACAGAACCAGGAAGTTCCTTCCTTCCTTCCTTCCTTCCTTCCTTCCTTCTTCTCTTCTTTTTTTCTTTCATTCCTTTAAGATGAGGAATTGGCTTGCATAGTTATGGAGGCTAAATCCCATAATCTGCCGTCTGCAAGCTGAAGACGGGGAAAGTCTGTGGCATAATACAGTTCCTGTCTGAAGGCTTAAGAACAGGGGAGATGATGGTGTAAATTCCAGTCCAACAGCAGGAGAAAATGAAGTGAGAGTTTCCAACTTAAACAATGAGGCAAGAATAAAAGGTGTGGGTTATTCCTTCTTCCTCCATCTTTTGTTCTATTCAGGCTCTCAGTGGATCGAATGGGGCCCACCCACAATGGGGAGGGGATTCTACTTTACTGAGTCCACAGATTCAATTGTTAATGTCATCTGGAAACATCCTCACAGACATACGCAGACATAATGTTGTTCTTTTTTTTTTTTAATGTTTTTATTTATTTCTAGGAGAGAGAGAGATAGCGTGAGCAGGGGAGGGTCAGAGAGAGAGGGAGACACAGACTCCGAAATAGGCTCCAGGCTCTGAGCTGGCAGTCAGCACAGAGCCCGACGCGGGGCTCGAGCCCACCAACTGCGAGATCATGACCTAAGCGAAAGTCGGACGCTTAACCGACTAAGCCACCCAGGCGCCCCCCCAGACATAATGTTTAATCTGGGCATTTTGTGGCCAGTTAAGTTGACCCAAGAAATTACCCACAAGCCCAGACCATGTCAACTTGGGCATTTGCATCTCCTTAAAACATACTTAGTCTCCAAAGTAAGACAATAACAAGGTTATAGTTCTGCCAAACATGATATAGTTATTCTTTGTACAACCAAAAACACATGAACTCCTTCCCAAAAGAGGAGGTAAAGTCCTTGAGTGACAGTTGATCGCCTCCTTGATATCTGGTAATCTAAATACTATAATGTAAAATCAACAAATACTATGATATAAAGTCTATACAGCTTATGTTACACGATAAGGTAATAAGATAGACAGAAGAAAGAAAACACACACAAATGTATTCATATCAAAATAAGGAGGAAATGTCATGACAATTATGGTCCTCACTTCTGCAACTGGTCACATGGTTGTAGCTGGTATTTATAACTACCCTGTTCCACTATTCATTCTATATTCCTTTGTCTTCAGCAAGTGCCCCAGCTGATTGTAGTTCTTGGTCACCTAACAGGATGACCCAAACCTTCATTCTTGAAGGATCTGGGCCACTAGTAGCCTTGCTTGGATTGGGTTGTTGTAGTTTTCTAATGATCTTACTCACAGAACATGACAATATTAAGAGGTGCCCTGGGGCACCTGGGTGGCTTGGTCGGTTGGGCGTCCGACTTTCACTTGGGTCATGATCTCGCGGTTCGTGGGTTCGAGCCCCGCGTCGGGCTCTGTGCTGACTGCCAGCTCAGAGCCTGGAGCCTATTTCGGAGTCTGTGTCTCCCTCTCTCTCTGACCCTCCCCTGCTCACGCTGTCTCTCTCTCTCTCTCCTAGAAATAAATAAAACATTAAAAAAATATTAAGAGGTGTCCTAAGAAATCCCCTGTATTCCAGACATACTCTTCCTTACTTCCATTGTGGGAAAGTACTCCAATTTCCCCTTGGAAGTCAGGATCAATCACCCTGGCCAACACTGTAACTCTCTTCTTGCCTGTTGACTTAGAGATGTGAGGAGCCCCAAGTGAGCAGCTGGCAGTCTTAACTTCCTGTTAATGGAATCAGCATTGTGTCTCCTGCTGGAAACATTTCTCCCTCTGGGCCAATGGCACACAGAATCATGGGGACGGGAAGGAAGAAGTTTGTTAATGGAGCACTTTCAACACTAGCCAAATTATGGAAAGAACCTAAATATCCATCAACTGGCGAATGGATAAAGAAGATGTGGTTTATAGATACAATGGAATACCACTCAGCAATGAGAAAGAATGAAATCCTGCCATTTGCAGCAACGTGGATGGAACTGGAGGGTATCATCCTACATGAAATAAGTCAGTCAGAGAAAAACAGATACCATATGTTTTCACTCATATGTGGATCTTGAGAAACTTAACAGAAGACCATGGGGGGGGGGAAGGGGGGAAAAAGTTACAGAGAGGGAGGGAGGCAAACCATGAGAGACTCTTAAATACTGAGAACAAACTGAGGGTTGATGGGGGGTGGGGAAGAGGGGAAAGTGGGTGATGGGCATTGAGGAGGGCACTTGTTGGGATGAGCACTGGGTGTTGTATGGAAACCCATTTGACAATAAATTATATTAAAAAAATTTTGCTAATGGGTGACTAGGGATGATAATGAGTCGTACCACCCCCATTTCCACCTCTTGATTCTGAACCTATGAATCCTGGCTATGGGAGAGGCTGCATCATATATTAGAAACTGATCGAGATTCTGTACAGCCTTCCGGAGAACCTTGCCCCAGCCTCGCAAAGTATTGCCACCTAGCTGACACTATAACTGAGTCTTCAAAAGGCCACTCCACTTGAAGCCAGCAACTTCAGGGCGGGGAACATGGTAAGATCAGTGAATTCCACCAACAGTTGCCCATTGCCATACTTCTTTGGCTATGAAGTGAGGTCCTTGGTCAGAAGCAATGCTATGTGTGGGGCGCCTGGGTGGCTCAGTTGGCTGGGCATCTGACTCTTGATTTCAGCTCAAGTTGTAATCTCATAGTTGTAGGGTTGAGCCTCACATCAGGCTCTGGGCTGGGCATGGAACCTGCTTAAGATTCTGTCTCTCTCTCCCTCTGTCCCTCCCCTTCTGTGTGCGCATGCTCTCTCATTGTCTCTATCAGAAAAAAAAAAAAAAAGCAATGTTGTGCGGAATACCATGATGGTGGAGAAGGCATTCTGTAAGCACATGGATGGTAGTTTGGGCAGAAGCATCACATGCAGGGAAGTCAAATCCATGTCCAGAGTTAAGTGACATTCCAGTAAGAACGAAATGTTGCCCCTTCCATGTTGAAAGTGATCTGATGTAATCAACCTCCCACCAAGTACTGGCTGGTCATGCTGCGGAATAGCTCTATATCAGGGATCAGCGTTGGTCTCTGCTGCTGGCAGACGGGGCATCCAGCGACAGCCATAGTCAGGGTAGTCTTGATGTCTGGAGACCATGGTACTGAGCCCATGCATAACCTCAACCGGCGCCGTGTGGCCACGTTGAGCCTCCCGGGCATGAGTCCATAGGGCAATACAGGGGTGACCGAGGGAAGAGGCTGAATAATATCCACAGAACAGATCATGCTATTTACTTGATGATTAAAATCTTCCTATTGAGGTCACCGTCTGATGAGCATTCACATAGGACACAAATAGCTTCACNTTTTTTTTTTTTTTTTTTTTTTTTTTTGCCTATTCAGAGAGGTCTATCCATATAACTCTTCTCCAGATTTGTCACCGATTTTTTTTTGAGAGGTAGAGAGGGGGCGCAAGTGAGCAAGGGACAGAGACAGACGGAGAGGGAGATGGGGGGGGGGAGAGAGAGAGAAGCAGAGCTCACGTTTCTATCGGAAGTGGGCTCATGCTCACCCGATGTGAGACTCATACTCACGAACCATGAGATCATGACCTGAACGGGTCAGATTCTTAACGCCTGACCCACCCGGACACCCTGTCAGTTTCTTCCAAGCCCAAACTCCCCTTCTGTGGGGAATTTCACTAAGCAGCATAACCTTAGTACCAGTGTGCAGCAAGAATACCATGAAAAGGAAATTACAGGCCACTTTCATTGATGAACATGGGGGAAAAAATCTTAAAACATCAGCAAACAGAATGAAACAATCTACACAAAGGGTAATGATCTAGCTGTGTTTATCCAAGTAATAGAAAGTGGTTTTTGCAGTAGAAAAGTGATCAGTGTAACTTTTCACTGTAACATAATAAGGGAGGAAGTCATGTGATCTTCTCCATAGTTGCAGAAAATGCACTTAATAAAAATTCAGTGGCCATTCATCGTAAGACTCTTAGCAAACTAGGAACAGATGGGAACTTCTTTAAGCTGATAAAGGGTATCTGTTACAAAACCCTATAGCAATCGTACTTATAGCAAAATGCTGAAGACTTTTTTTTGGTTTATTTGTTTTTGAGAGAGAGAGAGAGAGAGGGTACAAGCAGGGGAAGGACAGAGAGAGACAGGGAGGCACAGAATCCGAAGCAGCTCTAGGCTCCAAGCTGTCAGCAGAGAGCCTGATGCAGGGCTTGAACTCATGAACCTTGAGGTCATGACCTGAGATGAAGTTGAATGCTTAAGAGACTGAGCCACCCAGGCGCCCCAAGGCAAAACAAAACAAAGATGCATGATATCATCATTTCTTTCAACACTGTTTATCAGATGTTCAGCCAGTACCCTGGGACTGAATGAAATAAAAGTTATAAGAATTGGAAAGGAAAAAGATATAAAAGTGTCACTATCCAAAAGGATAATGACAAAAATCCAAAAATACCTACAGATAAGTTACTAAAATTAACAGGAAAGTTTATCAAGTTCTCTGAGTACAAAATCAGTATTTCTAAAAATCAAGTGTTGAAAAAATTAATTATATTTCTATATTCCAGGAGGAAAAACTTGAAAACGAAACTTCTTACAGTAGCAGGAAAAAAAATCAAATCAGTAGAGATAAAACTTAGATATGCATGATCTCTATGTAGAAAATGGTAAAAGTTTATTGAGAAAAATGAAAGAAGATCTAAGTAGAGAGATATACCATATTCATAAATTGGAGACCCTAATACTGTAAAGGTGTACTTTCTCCCCACATTTCTTTATAGAGTCAATGCAATCCCAATAAAAATCCCAACAGGTTTTCATTGTTTTGTTTGCTTGCATGTGTGTGTATCTTGTAAAGCTATTTTAAAAGTTTATTTGGCAAAGCAAAAGAACAAAAATAACAAAGGCATATCCTTGAAGAAGAATATAGGAATAAGGCAGAAATACTCCACAAATTAATATTTTTATAAAGTAAGAGTAAATAAAATAGTGTGATATTGGCCAAGGCTAGACTCACAGACCAATGATACATTAGCATCCAGTGAGAAGACAGAAAGAATACAGTATTCTGTATTAAATATACAGGGCATATTTAATATGAATATTATTAATGGTTACAGGGAATAAAAAGGAATGAAAGAGCAGGCTAAAGAAAACCCTAGAGCTGAGGAAGAGCAGTCAAGGAAGGGACAAACTTTCAGGAGAGTAAGTCCTCTCCAAGGTTAGGATTCATACTCACCGGAGAGGGTGTGGTGGCAACCTGTTGGTTGGGGGACAAGTGGCTGGATTGTCTAAGACCAGAGCTGTTGAGCAGTCCCAGCTTGGGGGTTGGGCGGAGAGGCTAACTAGGGTGCTGGAGACAGGCGCTGAGAAGCTGCCTGCTGGGGGTGCTGTTGAACCAGGGAGTCATGAAGCACACGCTGGGGCACCTGCAGGCTCATGCCTAAGAAGTCTGCCGGGTCGGCCACGGAATTCTGGGAGCTTCCTGTGTGGGGTTCCACTGAACACACCTGCTGGGTGAGCTCCGCCAGTGCTGCTGTAACAGCACTCCTACCCACCTGAGGGCTAACTTGCTTCAAGCTCATGCACCTGTCGCTTCACCTAAGCCCCTCGGTCTGTAACAGAACTCACTTCCCTTGAGACTTGCAGACCACTGGCCTTGAGGAGTGAAGGACCAAACTTTCCCAGAAGATAAGGCAGGGCCGCATTCAAAAACAGCTGCTGCTGACGTCAGCAAGTGTGTTCAGGGTCGTCTTCACATGTGAGTAACGGCCCGGGCTCCTGCTTCTCTTCCCCTTTGCATGCCTTCCCCTTTACGACACTCCGGCTTCCCCTGGACAGGGAAGATGGTCTTTGAGATGTTAGCCCACCATCTTCGCAGGTTGCCAGCTTCCCGAATAAAGAAACCATTCCTTTCTCACCATCACTTGTCTCTCGAGTATTGATTTTTGAGCAGCAAGCAGCCGAAACTGAACTCGGAATAGGTTCTCTCTCTGGTCACAGCACCACACACTAGGGCAGCAAACCAGGAGCAGGAGACAGGAAAGCACATCTGAACCAGGAAGAGAAGCCCCTTCCTCCTCCAACGCCTGTCCTGCGCCCACTACTGGCACAGCATGCAAGCTGGCAGGGGAGAAATGTTGCCCTGTGACAAGCCAGCAATGAAGGATGGATTTGGAACTGAGAGGCAGTAAATTGAAACTCAGCACAAACAGAATAAGATAAAGAGCCCCCAGGTAGTTCCCTACATACATACAGGAGGCTGATTTATGTCACAGGCTGTCTTGCAGGGAAAAGAGAGTCTTTTTGATAAATGCCACTGGGACAGATACCCATAGACATACCCGTATTTCTAAAAAAGAAAAAGAAGAGAAACTTGATCACTACCTCTCATCACATGCAAAATCAATTTCAGCTGGGTTATAGCCTTAATTTAAAAAGCAAAACCGAAAAGATTTTAGAATGTAATGGAGGGTAATATTTTCATGACTTCAGTCTAGACAAAGATTATCTAAAGAGAACACAAAAACACTAACTATAAAGAAGACCGACAAGTTTAACTACGATACATTTAAAATTTCTGTTTAACAAAAGATACTGTTAAGAAAATGAAAAGGCAAACCACAGCTGGGAGAAGATATTTGCAATGCATGTCATCTGCATCTGAGCTGTGCTTACATGGGGTTTGCTTTATAACAATTCATTACATTGTATATTTATACTTTAGGCACTTTTCTCCCTGTGCTGTATTTTACAACAGATTAATTCAAGTATGCCTAGGTATTATGAGTGTATTGGCAAATTATATATCAAGTTTGTACATTGGAAGTATTAGAAAGCAGAAATACATCAGACAATGAAAGAACTGAACAGAAGAATATGGAAAATCTCTGAAGTAGGCATCCACACCCCGTCAGAGAGAATGCAGACACTCTCCTGAGTGCCTGAATGTATTCTGTCACGTGGGAAGTTGTCTCGATGTCCTAAACAGGAGCTGGAGCTGGAGCTGGCTTCTTCATCAGACAAACTCGCCTTAGGGGAATTTGCTGGCTGGGACTGTAAGATCAACTGAGAGGAGGGGCACGGGTTCCAAAAACATGGACTAGCACTTTCTTCTTGAAGGGTCTCAGTTTCCCCGTGAATGCGCTGCCAAGGCTGGATCACGTGATCCCTGGAATATCAACTGAACGAAACGCAGACGTGCAGAGTGTCTGAGTTGAGGGTAGCAGAAGGAGGTAAGAAATCGGTCAGCGATGGTGATGGGTCGCACCCTGGTGTGAAGGTGGAGAGACCAGAGCTCCAAAAAGGGCAGGGTCTCGCCCACGTGTTCACGGGACATCAAGCGTAGGACAGAACCAGAGCCACAGTACCAAGTGCCCCTGTTCCTGATGCTGCCTGCCTTTCTGACCCTGGGGCAGCTGAGAGGCTGGGGTAGGTGAGGAGCTAATTGCTACTGAAGGCTTGGATCTGAGGAAGGGAAGGCTCCGATCCCAGAGAGGTGGGATCTGACATTTCGGGAGGAATCCACGCCATGTTTCATGGGAACAGCACTTATTTCAGGGAAAGACGGTCCCGATTGTCCTGTCCTGTCCTTCNCCCCTGCTTGTATTCATTCCCTCCTCCCTTGGCAAGGACGAGCAGATGTTTCAATGCAGCCCCAACAAACTCACAGAGCATAGCTTTTCCTAGGTTCTGGGTAGGTGCTAACAGATTGTTTCCATCGGGCATGGACCTGTGACCTTGGAAGTCTGACTCCTGTTTCCTAGTGTATTTCTGAGAAATTGTAAATTCATGCCCACGTGGGGGTTTTTACAGATGCCTACATGTGTGTTTCTAGGTGCCCGTTGTGTCTTTCTGGCATGTCTGCTTGCCACCCAAGAGGCAGCCACCCGGCCAGCAGCATCGGCATAGCTGAATGCTTCGGAGATACGGCAGCTCAGGCCCCATCCAAGACCCACTGCAACAGAATCTGCTTTAAAAAAAAATTTTTGTTTGTTTATTTATTTATTTCTGAGAGAGAGAGGCAGCATGAGCAGGGGAGGGTCAGAGAGAGAGGGAGAGAGAGAGAGAGAGAGAGAGAGAGAGAGAGAGAGAGAGAGAGAGAGAGAGAATCCAAACGAGGCTCCAGGCTCTGAGCTGTGAGTGCAGAGCCCAATGCGGTGCTCAAACTCACGAACCATGAGATCATGACCTGAGCCAAAGTCGGATGCTCAACCAACTAAGCCACCCAGGCGCCCCTATTTATTTTTGAGAGAGACAGAGTGTGAGCAGGGGGGAGGGGCAGAGAAAGAGAGAGAGAGAGAGAGAGAGAGAGAGAGAGAATCCAAACCAGGCTCCAGGCTCTGAGCTGTGAGTGCAGAGCCCAATGCGGTGCTCAAACTCACGAACCATGAGATCATGACCTGAGTTGACGTCAGGTGCTTAACCGACTGAGCCACCCAGGTGCCCCCAAATCTGCATTTTGTGTGGTTCTTGTTCACATTAGTATTTGACCAGCCTGGTATGCCCGTTTGTAGATTCCCAGGAAAGCATACACTTTATGGGGCAAGAAGGTCAGTACCAGGCGGATGGGTGCATTTGTAGGACAGATCTGTATGTTTGCAGGCACACTTGTGCACCTCTGTCTATAAATGTGATGTGTCTCTTTTTTAAAGGTGGGCAATAATTTCTCGAATGCTGGCTATATGCCAGACACCTCTAAGTTCCTAACACAATCATTTATATCCTCTGTCTCATTTGATTTTCATAAAGATCTTGCAGGGAGCAGAGAGTGGGGACGATTTGTGTTGAAAGCCTTAAAAATATCCATACCCTTTGACCCAGTACATTGCCCTTCCAGACATCTGTCCTCACACAAAAATCTGAAATAAAGAAAACATGATTCACCTACAGTGATTTACATGGACACGTCATCTTTAATAGAAACCAAGAACTGGGAACAAGTGGTTTGTCCAGTGGAGGTACGGGAATGATGGACACAGCCTTGAGGTGAACAATGTGGCCATTAGCTGAGTTCAGGTGAACCATGGATTCCTGTCCATTGCCAAGTACATGCTGTGCAAACGGTTGATAGAGCAGAGCGACATGGCCCTGCTGTCGTGAAGATTGTGTTATCTATGAAGCTTGCATAACACTGGGGGATTGTGTTATCATGTAAAGCAGAAAAGAGGATCTGAAATGGCACATCAGACGTAATTGCATTCAAGGAAAAAAAATGCACTTGAATCAGAAAGAACAAACCACATCCCTCCTCCAGACTGGGAGCCAGGAGGGGGCAGGTGCCCTGTCGGTCTGTACACATAGTCCTCTGAAAGCCTTGACTTGTTTTCTGTATAAACTGTTTCCAATTCCCCATAGATTGCAACAGTCACAGTTTGAAAGGAACAAAGAGAATGTTTTGTGAAATAACATTCAATAATAGCTCCTTTGCGGGGAGGATAGCTTTACAAATTATGGAAAAATTTTTAGGAAAATGTTTCTCTTTTCTCTGTGTAGAGTTAGACTGTACATTATCTGTGACTTGTTCATGCTTCAGGACGTGTGTATTGTTAACCCATCTGTCATCTGATCCAAACAATACTCACTGGACACTGGGAAAATAAAGATTACCTGCAAGTCACAGCAGATGGAGTGCTGAAAGAAGACTAACCATGTTATGTTAATGCCCACTCTGGATCGTTTGCGGAAACTTGGAATGCCCAAGACCTCCTTCTGAGACCATCCTGCTGCACCCTTTCCAGACTGAGGACCCCAGATGCAGGGAGTACAGTACCGGGCTGTGCCCACACATTACCTCATGGGGGGAGAAGGCTGAACCCTGAAAAGAGAGGAATTTCCAGGTTACACACAGAACGTGCTGCACAAGTGTCGCTCAGCTCTTTGTCTTTCTACTTTTCTTCTCCAATTGTTTGGATAATGATTACTTTAAAAAAATGAAACTCTTGGGGTGCCTGGGTGGCTCAGTTGGTTAAGCGTCTAACTCTTGATTTTGGCTCAGGTCATGATCTCACAGTTCATGAGATAGAGCCCCATGTCTGCTGACAGCGCAGAGCCTGCTTGGGATTCTCTTTCTCTCTCTCTCCCTGCCCCTCCCTCACGTGCTCTCTCTCTCTCTCTCAGAACAAATAAATAAACATTTAAGAAATGAAACTCTTATCAGTGAATTAAAAATATTGAAAGCGTTCAGAAATTATATTTGATTCTCTAATTCTTTTTTTTTTTAAGGTAGGTTTTTTTTAAGAGCAGTTTCAGATTCACAGCAAAATTAAGAGACAGGGACAGAGATTTCCTGTAACCTCCTCCCCCGCATGTGCAGAGCTTCCCCCACCATCAACACCCCCCACTAGAGTGGTACATTTGTTACAATCCATGGACCTGGGTCGACATATCACAGTCACCTGGAGTCCATAGTTTATGTTAGGGTTCACTCTTGGTGTTATACATTCCACAGGTTTGGATAAATGTATAATGACATATATGCATCATTATAGTATTATACAGAGTCATTTCAATGCTCTAAAAATCCCTCCACCTCTTTATTTCCTGTCCCCAATCCCTGGCAACCTCTGATCTTTTTATTTTCTCCCTAGTTTTGCCTTTCCCGGAATGTCATATAGTTGGAATCATACAACACATAACCTTTTCAGATTGGCTTCTTTCACTTAGTAATATGTATTTACATTTATTGCCTGTCTTTCCATGGCTTGGCGGTTCATTCTTCAGAATAATATCCCATTGTCTGGAGGTACCACGGTTTATTTATCCATTCACTTACGGAAGGATATCTTGGTTGCTTGCAAATTTGGGCAGCTACGAATATAAGTGATATTAACATCCTGGTGTGGTTCCTTTGTGTGGACATAAGTTTTCTGGTCCATTGGGTAAATATCAAGGAGCATGACTGCCTAGTCATATGATAAAAGTGTATTTAGTTTTGTAAGAAACTGTCAAATTGCCTTCCAAAGTGGCTGAACCATTTTGCATTCCCACCAGCAATATATGGGAGTTCCTATCGCTCCACACCCTTACCAGCATTTAATGTTGTCAGCGTTCCAGATTTCAGCCATTCTAATAGATGTAGAGAGTATCTCATTGTTATTTTTATTTGCATTTCCCTGAGGACATATGATGTGGAGCACCTTGTCATATGCTTGTTTGCCTTTGGTATATCTTCTTTGGTAAGGTGTCTGTTCAGCTCCTTGACCCATTTTTTAATCTGGTTGTTTTCTTGTTGTTGAGTTGGGCTTTTTCCCTTGTTGTTGAGTTTTAAAGAGTTCTTTGTATATTTTATGTAACGATCCTTTATCAGATGTGTCTTTTGCAAATATTTTCTCCCAGTCTGTGGCTGGTCTTCTCATTCTTTTGACATTGTCCTTCACAGTGGAGTTTTTTGTTTGTTTGTTTTTTTTTTTTAACTTTAATGAATGTTTTGGCAGTGGTGCCTTTTTATAATCTTCCTTAGGTCAGATGCCCTTGGAAATGTGTCAGAGGCAGAGATTTACGTACACGAGGTTTACAGGGGGCATTCTGAGGAGCAGCAGCTGGGAGAAGTAGAAGAAGCGAGTCTGGGTAGAAAGACAAGGGCATTTGTGATGCAGTTAAAACGGGGGCTCAGCTTATCCCACGGGAAGATCAGGAGCCACAAGGGTCCTTCAGAGGTGTCCCTGATCGAACCGGGGAGTTAGGCCTTTGTGTCCCAACATCAACCAGTCAGCAGATACAGGTAGCCCCTGGGAATGGGGTGTTACTCTTGAATGTAGCAGCTCACTCTGGCCGGAGAAATTCCCAGGGAGGGACTCAGCTGTGAGCATCAGCAGCCAATCATCCCAGCACCCAAAGGCATGGGCGCCTCAGTCCCATGGGAGGATCTGGACGGCACACCACAGCATCCACTGTATCATCTGAAAACAATAAACTGGAAAATAAAGAAAAAGAATGTGGGGCTTTGAGTTCCACCACTGACTTGCTGCGTGATCTCAGGCACATCGTCTCTTTGGGGCTCAGTTTCCTCATCTGTCCTCTAAGAATGTATTACTAGACAGATCGCCTCTGACTTTCTAGTTGTGGCTAATTGGGACACTCATAAGTCACAATCACAAGGCAAGCAGGTGTCCTGGAAGCTGGCCACAGCAACCAGAGGAGACGAGGCTGAGGTGAGGCCAAGAGGTTGGGGGAGCCCCTGGAAAAAGATGGGGCGGCCTCTCCCGTTGGGGCTTTCCCGCCAAGGTGCTTCTATGAATCATTAGTTTGTAAAACAGCAGAACGATGTGGGGCATTGAAAGTCAGCTGAACCAACCCTTCATTACACAAATGAGAGGCCATGTCCAATGTCACACACTGAGTCAACAGCAGGTCTAGGGACAACCATAGTGCCTGAAGCCTGGCCAGGTGATTTCTCAATGCCCCTGCCGCCTATACCTCCAGAGACTGAGTCAAGTTTCGTTTAGGCTGAAAGAAAGGGATACCCCTAACTTCCATGAAAGGAGATCTATTTGAAAAGAGTCAGGATGAGAGAAGATTTTCCCCCCCATCCTCTTCTTAAGAGTGGGAAAACCCAGGGGACTGGAAAGAAGTGACTTGAGCACACAGCTGTCGGTCAGTGTAGGGCAAGCTCAAAATGAATCCGGATGCTGGAGGGGCAGACGCTCTCTTAGTGTAATAAGGTCAGAATTAATAGACCCCACGTAATAAGGCCAGATTCCTTCATACAAACCTCAAGAGATTTTCAGGGGAAAATTCAGATTAATTTTGTGGTCTAGATATTTGATTTTAGATTAGCTGTTCACTCTCAGGCGAGCTTGAGCCAGGGTGAAAGATTGCAACCTTTCTCCCTTATCCACCCCCCAAAGATTGTTCTCTCCCTCTTCTAGACCATCAGCCCTCTGGATACACAGAATCCACAGACAATGAAATCTGAGTCCCATGCTTCCCCACCAAACACCAGAAACATGTGAGAAAGTTACTTGCTATTTAGTGGACTGGAGAGTGTGGTTAATGTATTGATACATGATACTCCTGTAGTGGGGGCTGATATACTCCAGGAAAAGGAGACATAGTAGCACAGAGAAGGGGATTGCATAAAAAAGGAAAAGGATTTGAAAAGAGCTGCGAAGAAAGGAAGGAACACTGGGGGAAGCCTCCAGAGTTCTAGGGACGATCCACAGGGATACTCCAAAAAGCCTGGCCCCTAAAGCAGGAGCCGGGGAAGGCACTGCGCAGTCTAAGAGAGCAAGGGGGTGAACACCTGACTCTCCTCCAGCAGCTCAGCGTGGTTACAGATGGAAATGCCTGGTGAAAACATCTAACGCCGGTCACACATAATGTTGCATCAGGGAAGAGTCTCACCTGCGACTGACAGCCTGGCCAGAGAGTGCAAACTGAAGTTTCAGCTTCTTCTCACTTCCTTCCCACCCCGAGCCCCACCCAGAGATGGACCAGAAGCACTTTCATATGGGATCTATGATGAAATGAAACATTACGAAGAACTCAAAGGCAGGAAATGAAGCAAGGCCATCCAGCGGGCTGAAAACGGCCTCCAAACAGCGGTCAGAAACTACGATTCAGGGGCGCCTGGGTGGCTTAGTCGGTTAAGCGTCCGACTTTTGCTTAGGTCATGATCTCACGGTTTGTGGGTTCGAGCCCCACGTCGGGCTCCGTGCTGACTGCCAGCTCAGAGCCTGGAGCCTGTTTCAGTCTGTGACTCCCTCTCTCTCTGACCCTCCCCTGCTCACACTGTCTCTCTCTCTCTCTCTCCTAGAAATTAAAAAAAAAATTAAATAAAAAAGAAACTGTACGATTCACGTAACACACAAATTCCAAATCTCAGTGCCTTAACCCAGTACAAATTTATTTCTTGCTCGTGTCATAGTCCTAAGCAAGTGGGGAGGACAGGCCGTGATCCACACAGAAATTCCGGATCCCAGGCTCCTTCCTTCAGGTCCTTGACATCCTCTCCATGACGCCAGCAGACGGCGAGAGAGTTTTACGGACCTGGTCCAGGACGGGAACACATCACTCCCACTCTCTTTTCACTGACCAGAGCTCAGTCACTGGCTACACTCAACTTGAAAAGGGAGGTGAAAAACAGCCTAGCTGTGTACACAGGGAAACGCAGATGCCGTGGATACAGGTGATCACTGACGTTAGTTATCTTCAGTACCATCTCTCTATTGCTCCAGAATCTCTGCTCTGGAGTAGTTCAGTTCTTCCAGAGAAAGATCCTCTCAGCCTGATGGCTTGAGGGCGGGCTGCAGAATGTCTGCAGCCAGCTGGGGAGTGGGGCTCAAGTGCCGCTGAGGTGCCAGGAACCCACCATTTGCGAGCAGCCTTTCATCCCTTCCTGTCATTAGGGGACAGTCACTGGGTTACTCATTTCATGTATTATACCTCCCATCCTCATAACTTTATGGAATTTGAACTGCTATTATTCTCCCCATGTTACAGATGACAAAACTGAGGCTCAGTGGGACAAAGTCCCACAAATTTGCCTTGAATTACAGAGCCAGTAATGTACAGATGCAGGATTCCTTCTTTTTAAATTTTATTTGAGAGAGAGAGAGAGAGAGAGAGAGAGAGAGCAAGGAAGAGGGGCAAGGAGCCAGGGAGAGGGAATCCCAAGCAGGCTCCATGCTCCATGCAGAGCCTACCATGGGACCTGATCATGACCTGAGCCTAAATCAAGATTCAGGTGCCCAACTAAGTCACCCAGGCGCCCCTAGATGCAGGACTTAGCCATATCTGCTTGGCTCTGAAATGTTCACTTCTTTTCCACTTCCTAGCTTGGGGGATAAAACCACACAGTTGGAGACCTGTTATTCTTCACCTCACCCATCATACCCTAGACCAGACACCATGAGTCAAGGAAGACAGAGATGCAGAGAAAACAGTGTATTTATTTATTCACGAGCCTACACAACATTTCCCTCTTGTGTGCGAAGCCTCACATTGGCTGCTGGGCACACACAGATAAGACAAGCCCAGCCCTAGCCCCATGGAGGACTTGGTCACAAAGCCACACCTTCACCAAGGCACTTTCCTCTTTCCTTGGCTTCGGGATAAAAGGAATCCTCCAACCACACATATCAAGAAGTCCTAATCTTGTTGAACTGGCGAGAACGTATCTGTGGAAAGAAAATAAAACAGAGCCTCAGCACGGGAACAATCCCAGTGACGTTTGTGTTCCTCCCACCCAGAAGGTCCGCTTTTCAGTGGGCCATATGTCCCTTGGGATAAGAGAGAGAGAACACAGTGCTAGAATGGTCAAAACAGCGGTGGCCTTTGATTTAGGAATCAAGAACAAATCCAGGTTGTCCACTAACTCTCCACTTCCATCTTCATTCTAGTAAAATCAGGGCATTGGGCTAGATAATTCTGGAATGGCCTCTACACCTGGGCATCACACTGGGGTTTCCTACCATTCCAGGTAACTTCACCTATCAATGCCATAAACATGGCAACACTCTCTCAACGCACACAGCACTTCAAGTTTTAAGAGACATTTTTACATTTAGTATCTCAGTGGATATACCTGTGTCCATTTTACAGATGGGGGCACTGAAGCTAAGAAAGATACAGGCAGTTGCTCACCGCCACACAGTCAGTGAGAGACAAAGGTGATAGGAAAAGATCAGATTCTTGCCTTTGGTATCATGGCTCCTTCCTCCTGGCTCATTCCAGTAATACTTCCCTCCCAGGACCCAGACTGCCAGTCATAGGTGACCCTGGGGATTTCTTGTTTAGAAAGCTGGGGGTGAATGGTGTAGCAGGGCAGTGGATCTACGTGGTGGGTGGCAGGGATGCATAGGGAGAGGCCAAGCATCCGCCTTCACACGGAAGGGCACCAGGAAGTTTAGGTTGTCGTAGCCTAGTAGGGATGTGGATCTTACCTTTCAGTGACTCAACACATGAATTCCCACATGGCCTCTTGCAACATTTGAGACTGTCCAGGCAGTCACTGTCATTTAGGCAGGTGTCTATGGGGTTGGGCTCCTTACACTCACCAATGACCAATGGACACCTCCCAGGATTGACTTTAACTGGTGAGAACAAGGCATGCCAATCACTTTCTCTCTACCTCAGCACCCAAACTGAGGCCAGTGCAGGTCCTGAAGGAGCCCCCCTTTCTTCCAAGGGTGCCCTAACCAGCGCTGTAAGTGTCTGACAGAGTGACTCATTAGCCGAATGAGCGGCTAACTGATTGACTGGCTGGCTGCCTGGCTCACCAACTGGTGGACGGACTACCTGAGCACAGCGGTCAGCCCTGGCTCTGCCCCACCTTCCCGCCCAATACCAAGGAACTCCCTCCCCCACCACCAGTTTCTCCAAGATGTGTGTCCTGGTCCCCTCTTCCGGGACTTTGTTTCCTCACCTTGCTTTGATGGGTCTACAGGATCCAGGCAATAGTTGCTACAATAGCTAGGACAGCATTTCTGCTCCTTTGGACAGTCCCAGTCATTCAGGCACTCAGGAGGCTCGAACACAAGGCATAGGAAATGGGGTCTGACAGGGCAGGCTCCACTCTTAGCTTTTCCTAAGGGTAAGAACAAAGGAGGAAGAAGGAGCTGGTTCTGAGTCATGACCACAACCCTGGACTGCCACCGTGCCTGATTTCCACCTACCATTGTGATGTGGATTGTCTCGCCAGAGTCTTAAAAGTGTAACCTCCAGCTGTTGCGAACCAGTATGAGTCAGCTCCAGCGCACAGCTGGGTAGAGCTCACCATCCCAGCCAGGGGTTGACTGGGAGGCAGGTACAGAGGGAGGGACCACGCTAGCAGGAGCGGCGACTCATCGGAGCCCGAAGGAAAGATGGCGGATCAGTTGGCAAGAAAATAGAGAGAGAGCGGCCTTTCAAAAAGAAACAGTAAGAGAAAAAAAAGAGAACATTTTGGAAGATTACACAGATGGAGACTGAAATGATGTGACGGAGAAAAGGACCAAACAGTAAAGAAGGAACTGTAGAGAAAGAAAAGTAAGCAACACGGGGGTTGGAGTCAACGGCCCATCTGGCGAAAGGTGGGTTCCTGGATGCTCAGAAGCTCTTAGCTGAAGTCTTCAGAGAGACGCTTGAAATTAGAGGCCATGGGCCGGACCTCTGGAAACGTGGCTACAGGGTCAGTCCCTGGACTATCAGGAAGAGACTACTGCCATGCAGAGCCATCACAGACCCTGGCACCTGGATATGGCCTGAGAGACACCAACTCACCTGTGGCAGTACTTTCCGCAGCCCAGGACGTGAGGAGTTCAAGGGCAAGGAGCACCAGGAAGGTGATGAGGCTTCTGGGTTTCATAGTGACTGCAGGTGGGTCTGTGGTGGCCAGAGGCAGTCTCTCCCTTTATACCTCTGCCTGAGAGTGTGGTCCCTCCGGACCTGCCCCTGGCCCTCCCAGCTGCTGTCTGTAAGCAGGGCATTCAGGGGAGGACAGTAACCCTATTGTAGTGATGGTCCTTTCCCTGGAAAGGGAAATGTGTAGAACAGAGGGGGAGGTGTCACCAGGCTGATCAGGAAGCCATTCTGGAACCACCTGCCTTTGGAGTGGAGCGGGGGAGGGGCCACGAGGGGAGAGCACAGGGCGCAGCAGAAGGACATTACAAAGGAGCCTCTCTATTTGCCTTGACTGCCCCACACTCCTGGATTACCAGGGTCACTTCCTTTCTCAGACATCAGGTGACAGATTCACCTGTTCGCTCTAGACTATTTTTCAAGTAATACGTGCAGTTCCAAGCACTCTGCCAATCTCATCGGGGTTTCTCAAAGATCCCGTGTAAGGATGGGTGAAAAAGGACAGCAATCAAACCACTTCAGGCCTCAGTCTTCCCATCTAAGAGATGGGGGAATAATACCCAACTGGGCCACTGAGCAGGAGTGGAGATAAAGCGGGTAGAAGGGCCTGGAAGAGAGTGAACACATTGCCTCCGAGCTGGGTGGAGGACAAGTGGCTGAGAACACACCCGCATGTGAGCCACTTGCCCTGAACTGAACCCAGAGGACCCTTCCCAGCCCTCAGCTGAACAGCCAGGTAAACAAGGAGTGCCGTTCAATGTGCCCAGAAAGTTCCCCCACACCCCAAGTTACCCCCACTGTGCTTTTGTAATTATGATGAAGGTTCTCATTTTACTGAGCATTGGCTACGTGGCAGGAAGTCTGGTGGAACATTTCTCAATATCAAAAGGAAGCCCATTGTAGTGTAACCAAGAAGAAATGCATGGGCTAGAGAAACCAAACTGCACGGGAGAAAAGAAGGGAGGCCCCCCGCGATGATGTGACAGAAGATCCCAGAGCGACAGCTGAGCGCCAGACACACAGGGTGGCCAGGCCAGACTGGAGAGGGTCGGAGGGCCCCAGGAAAGTCATCTTCTGGAAGGTGGAATTGATAACACACCTGACGCATCGCAGCTCACGGGAAGGAGATTTTGGCAAACAAAGGAAGAGCATGTGGTTGAAAAGTGGCGTGTGCTAGAAAACCAAGCAAACACAACACCTTACAAGTTTTCATGTCAAAGAAAATACAAAGGTGTGGCAGGAAGGAAAAGTCGTTGGTTTACTCCTCGTTCAGCTGTGGCAGGTGCTCACATAGACAGTAATGTAAACAGTAGTGCTGATCTCATCAAATTGTCACAGAGCTCTAACGGGGGTGGGGGTGGGGAAGGGTGAACCTGTGCACTAGAGGCAGAAGGAACAAAGCAGTAGACGAAGATCTCACATTCTATTTTTTCTTTTTTTAATGTTCTTTTTTTTTAATTTTCTTTTTTTTTTTAAATTTTTAATGTTTTATTTATTTCTAGGAGAGAGAAAGAGACAGCGTGAGCAGGGGAGGGCCAGAGAGAGAGGGAGTCACAGACTGAAACAGGCTCCAGGCTCCGAGCTGGCAGTCAGCACAGAGCCCGACGCGTGGCTCGAAACCCACGAGCCGCGAGATCATGACCTAAGCGAAAGTCGGACGCTTAACCGACTAAGCCACCCAGGTGCCCCTTTAATTTTCTTTTTGAGAGAGAGAGAGACAGAGACAGAGCATGAGCATGAGCAGGAGAGGAGCAGAGAGAGAGGGAGACAGAATCCGAAGCAGGCTCCAGGCTCTGTGCTGACAGCCAAGAGCCCCATGTCGGGTTCGAACCTATGAACCATGAGATCATGACCTGAGCCGAAGTCAGATGATTAAGCAACTGAGCCACCCAGAGGCCCCGAAAATCTCATTTTCATTCACGGGAAGTCATTAGATGGCATCTAAAACTGAAAAGTCAAGTGTAACATAACATGAATATTACTTAGAGACAGGGAGATAAGTGAAAATATCTTATCCTGAGGAAAAGTGGTTTCCTCTGGGGGGTGATAAGCAACTGCTGTTTGTCACAACAGCCTTTGCAAGATCATGTGACTCTTTCGTCTCTCTGCATAAAAATAAAGAATAATACTTAAAAAGAAAGAAAGCCTATTATCTCACTTAGCTTACCATGAAGATGTACAATTATCCAGGCAAAGCACTAAGCGTTATACTTCTTACAATAGGGTTCCTTTGGACATAAGATATATACTCCCTTCCTCCCTCTCTCTCTCTCTCTGATTTGGGAGCCCCTTCTCTGTTCCCCATCTTGCCTGGCACTTAGCACTCTCTTAATGATTATCACTGAGGACCATCAGTGCCAGTTTACAAGGATGCTACTCGATGAGAATATAAGGTCCTAAATGGGAGAGACTGTGTGTATGTTGTCTACTGCTGTAAAATTCCCCCAATTTAGCGTGCGGTTCTGAATTTTGACAAAGGAGTGAAGCCACATAACTACCACCTCAACCAAGATAGAGAAGAGTTCCATCCCCCCTCAAAATTCTCAGGCACCCATTGGGGTTGATCCTGTGCTCTACCTTCAGCTCTTGGCAACAATTGATGTGTTTTCTGTCCCTATCATTTTGCCTTTTGGAGGGTGTCCTGTGAATGGAATCAAACAAGATGTAGCCTGTTGAGTCTGCCTTCTTTCACTTAGCACAATGTCTATGTTCCCAGTAGTTTGTTCCTTTCCAAGGCTTAGCAGTATTCCATTGGATGGAAATGTCACAGTTTATGCATTCCTCGGTGCAAAGATTTTTGGGTTGCTCCCAGTTTTTGGTATTATGAAAAAAACTGTTGTCAGTATTCATGTACAGGTTTTTGTGTGCAGGCGGCTTACATTTCTCTTGGGTAATGTCTAGAAGTAGATTGTTACTTAGTGGGGAAACGTATGTTAACTTTATAATAAACTGTCATCTCCGGAGAGGCTGTACCATTTTGCATTCAATCCAGCAGTGGATTCCCACCAGAGCTGTCATTGTCTTACATTACTGACAGCACTTGGTATTATTGATGGTGTGTGTATGGTTTTGTTTGTTTGTTTGCTGTTTGTTGTTCTGTTTTTTGGGTTTTTTGTTTTTGTTTGTTTGCTTGCTTTGGGTCATCCTAATAAATATGTAGTAGATTTCATCAAGCTTTTACTTTACATTTCTCGAAAGATTAATAACAAAGTGATGGTCTTCACGTGCTGATTTCCTATCTGCATGTATTCTTTGGTGAGTGTCTGTTCAAATCTTTTACCCATTTTTATTGGGTTGTTTTCTTATCACTGAATTCTGAAGTCTTTATATATATTGTATATACAAATACTTTAGCAGATATACATTTTGCCAATAGTTTTTCCCAGTTGGTGGCCTGTCTTTATTTTCTTAACAGTGGTTTTCAAAGATCAGAAGTTTTTAATTAAAAAAAATTTTTTTAATGTTTTTGTTTATTTTTGAGAGAGAGACACACACACAACTAGTGGGGGAGGGGCGAAAAGAGAGAGACACACACAGAATCCGAAGCAGGCTCCAGGCTCTGAGCTGTCAGCACAGAGCCCGATGCGGGGCTTGAACTCACGAGCTGTGAGATCATGACCTAAGCCGAAGTCGGACACTTAACCGACTGAGCTATCCAGGTGCCCCCAGAAGTTTTTAATTTTGATGAGATCTCACTTATCATTTTTTTCTTCATCATGATTTTGCTGTTGTACCTGAGAAATCTTTGCACAGCCCGAAGTCACAAAGATTTTCTCCTTATGCTTTTTTCTCAAAGTTTTATAGTTCTAATTTTTGCAATTATGTCTGTGATCGATTTTGAGTCAGTTTTTGTAAATGATATGAAGCATGGATCAAGGTTCCTATTTTTATATATATGGATGTTTAGTTGTTCTGGCATCATTTGCTGAAAAGACTATTTTTTTTTCCTCCAGTGAATTCTCTTCGCACTTTGGTTAACAGTCAATTGACTCTATGTGCATAAGTCTCTTTCAGCGCTCCCCATTGGTGTACAGGCCTGTCGTTTGGCCAATAGCACAATGCCTGCATTGCTGTGGTGCTATGGACTGAATGTTTGTGCTTCCTCAAAATTCATGCGTCGGAGCCCTGGTCCCCATTGTACCGAGACTAAGAAGTAAGGCCTTTGGGAGATGTTTAGGTCATGAGGGTGAAACCCTCATGAATGGGGTTAGTGCTGTTATAAGAAAAGAGACGAGAGACATGATTTCTCACGTGCTCTCTATCATGTGAAGGCACAATAGACAGGTGTCCATCTGCAAACCAGGAAGAGGGCTCACACCAGACACCAAATCTGCCAGTGCCTTGATTTTGGACTTCCTAGGCTTCAGAACTCTGAGAAATCAATTTCTGTTGCTTAAGCCACCCAGTTAGGATATTTTGTTACAGCAGCCTGAGCAGATTAAGACATGTAGCATTATATTAAATCTTGATTCCAGCCCAAATCGTTTTGGCCACAGTTTACAATGAGGTTGTACAGCTGGCCCTGTCTGTGCCCTGTCCATAATTTCAAGGCACTCTCCATCCCGGCACCTTCTAGCAGCATCTAGTATAAGTACCTGGGCTACTCTGCCTGAGGGTTTTCTCTCAGCCCAAGTCAGGGGAGCCAAATGCCTCAGCCAGTGACACACAGGAGCTGGAGAATAAATACCCCATCTCTTCGCCTTGGAAGGGAAATTCCAAGGCACGTTCTATACTACCTTCCAGAGTTTTCTGACAGTATTGAGTCCCACTTGCCCATAAGAGCAGTCTTCTCAGTACCACACCATTTTTGGCTTCCTTCTTCCCTGTCTCACAAAACTGTCCTCTGAACAGTGTTCTTTGGATCACCTCCCAAATAAATTACTTGTCCTCAAATTATTGCCCCGGAGTCTGCTTCCAGGAGAACTCAACCAAAAAGAGGAACCCCAGCACCCAGCTCAATGACTGGCGCATGTAAACTGCAACTGTCATCAGAACAAAGACAATACCTCTCTATGTAGTTCAGGAACATGACATGGTACGTCTTGAATAAGTGAAACAATAAATAATTCATTGAAAGAACTAATGAAGAAAGCTGGGAAATGCCATTAGCCAAGTGTGAATCCCCCCTTCCCAATTCATGGTAGTCCTTGGGGACACTTATTCAAGCCCAGATTTGTAATATTCCTTTCTTATGTTTGGAAGAGGTTCTCTGAAATAAGCTAACAACAATCTCTAAGGGGAATGGAGGTTACCTCCACCATGAAGCAGACCACGAGACATGGTGGCCTGGTGCCAACCAGTTGGTGGAGAGTGTCAGGACAGAAACCTGCTGGATTGAGCCAGAAGGGACAGGTCGAGAAATGGGGTAAAAATAAGGGAGCATCACATCAACCACACCCCCTCTCTACCAGTGATCTAATGGATAATGGTAGCTGTCTGATCTCCTACCACTAGAAATGAACTTTAAAGTCAAAGTCCTTCCTGCTCTGGTGTTCCCTATTCGGCTCTTCCTAGGTGGATCTTTTGAAGCTTACAGAAAGTTTAAATGACCTCTCAACCACCCCTGCAAACCTGTTGAGTCTGTGGAAATAAACTTGCACAGTGCTATGCCATTGAGACTCTGTGATTGCTTGTTAATGCAGCACTAAGTACATGGATATTAGTTATATCAGGACTATTTGAGGGCTTGAATATATATTTGGCCTCATAAATAATCATGTATGTAAAATGAAAGAAGACACCAGTTTTCATCAGTGACTGATTAAAAACTTTAAAGTCTGGCCATATATTATTATTTTTTTAAACCAAAAGAGTTTCTTATTTCTTTTTTTGAAATGTTTATTTATTTATTTTTGAGAGAGATAGGGAGTGCATATATGAAAAGAGCAGGGAGAGAGAATTCCAAGGTGGCTCCCTGCTGTCAGTGCAGAGCTCGACGTGGGGCTTGAACTCAAGAACTGCAAGATCATTACCTGAACCGAAGTCAGATGTTTCAATGACTGAGCCACCCAGGCGCCCCTCCCCCCACCCCGTTGTAAGTGATTTTAGAGCAAAGAGGGCAGAAAGGTTTCACTTACAATTCTGAGATCAGAAATTTATTTTAGTTTTTTTTAAGTTTACTTATTTATTTTGAGAGAGACAAAGCATGTGAGTGGGGGAGGGACAGAGAGAGAGGGAGAGAGAAAGAATCCCAAGCAGGCTCCATGCCATCAACATTCGGGGCCTCGGGCCGTAGATATAAAATTTTAGATGAAATAAATTATTTTCTAGGAACATGTCACTTATCAAATTTTACTCCAATAGGGATAGAACATGAAAGTAGGACAATAGAAATAGAGATGATTGAAAAACTACCCTGTATGGTTCCATGCTGGCTCCTCTCAAGGCTTCAAGGACCCATAAATCCAAAGCCGCTTAAACTACTGCTCCCAAGTATAGAAAAGAGAGTTTTCCCAGGTCTTTTCATAAAGTAAGAGTAAAATCAACATCCAAGCCTGGCAAAAGTTACATAAAAAGAGAAAATCACTCATCAATTTCACTAATGAATAGCAATTCAAAAATCCAAATTAAAATGTCAGTACACAGAATACAATAGCATGTTTTAAAAATAAGGCATCATGACCAAATGGATTTTTTTCTGAGGACTACAAGTTGGCTAAACATTAGGAAATCTTTAATATAATTTATTATATAAATACATTTAAGGAGAAAAAAATGATAGAATCCATTTTCAGCTGAAAAGTCCTTCAAAAAGTAAACTTTCATTTGTTTTTTAAAAAACTATACACACATTTGATAAACTAAAAATTGATCAATACCTTCTTCATGGAGAGATACAAATGCTTTTCTATTTAGGTTAAGAAGAAAGATATCCACTAACTTCACTACTATTTCATATCTTATTGGAAGAATTAGCAGTGTGTTGTACAGGATTTTAAAAATTAGACACATAAAAATTAGAAATAAAGAATTAAAATTATCACAGCAGATGACAGGATAGTGTATCTATCAAAGCCAAAAGAGTTCATGCTAAACCTGACATAGAACTTTGTATTAACATTAAAAAGTCATTGCTCTTCTTATATATAAACAGGAAGTTAGAAGATTTAACAAAAGGGAATATTTCATTTATAATACAACAAAAAATTTAAACACCAGAAACAAACACCAGAAGAAATTACCAAAATTTTAAAGCATTTCTGAAAGACTCAAAAGTATACTTAAGTAGGAAGACATCCTTTGTCTTTGGATGGAATGATTGCAGCAAAATAAAAATGTGCAATTTCTTCAAGCTAATTTAACATGATTGCAATAACAGTACCGATTAGCGTTTTTTTTTTCTCCCCCAAGGCTTAGAGGAGGTGACTGATTCCAAACCTCATATGAAAAGTAAACAAGCAAGAATAATGAGGAAATCTCTGAAAAAGAAAAGCATCAAAAAGGACTAGCCTTACCATATATTAAAAGATACTATCATGCCTCTAGAGTTAAACCAGTGTGGTATTGGTATATGAATAGACTAGATAAAGGAACAAAATAGAAGCTCAAGAAAAGACTCAGCTACAAACAGAAATATAACTTATGATAAATGTGGCATTTCAAGCCAGTGGAGCAATGATACAAGGAAAATGAATAATTTTTCAATGCATGTCAAAGACAAGAAAAAGAAAAGAAACTATGTACAAAATCAAAAGACAGAAAAATTTGGAATATTCTCAGTTAATATAGAAAAGGAGTTAATCCTCCTGATATATAAAGAGCTTCTTAAAGTAAAGAAGAAAACTATCAAAAACCCAAGAGGAATGTGGGTAAAACACAGGACTAGAAGATTCATAGGGGGAAAAAAAGTAAAATGGCTCTTGAAATAAGGAAAAAATAAATATCAACCTCTCATACAGGAAAACTACATGTTGAAATGCTCTGATACCATTTTCTACCAGACTGGCAAAAATCTAAAAGTTTAACAGCAAACTCCACTGGCAGAGCTGTGAAGGAACAGTCTTTCTCAGACACAGCTGATAGGAAGCCAAAACTGTGCTGTCCTGGGGGATGGGAATTTATCAGTGTTTAACCACATTATGCACGTATGCATTATGCACGTATGCACGTATGCACGTCTATTCTGTCAGTAATCCCATTCTAAGAATCTACCCTGAGGATGTATGTCAACAATCATGCCAACATAATCTGTGACATTTGTAATCGCAAAAGATTGTTTGTTAATGCGAGACAAGGAAATAAGAGAAACGAACTTATGATACATCCACACAATCTTATAACACCATTTTTAAAAAATCAAGTGAAGGTCTTTATGAGCTGAGATGAATTGTCAATCATACTGTTAAGTGAAAATAATGTATGTACTAAACTATCCTTCACATAAGAAACAATATATTATGTCATACTGTATTATATGTATATATTATATAATATTATATATTATATATTCTTCTTTATATTATTATATACGATGAAAATGAAAGAAGGATAAATCATAGGGGCGCCTGGGTGGCTTAGTCGGTTAAGCGTCCAACTTTTGCTTGGGTCATGATCTCGCGGTTCCTGGGTTCGAGCCCCGCGTTGGGCTCTGTGCTGACTGCCAGCTCAGAGCCTGGAGCCTGTTTCAGAGTCTGTCACTCCCTCTCTCTCTGACCCTCCCCTGCTCACGCTGTCTCTCTCTCTCTCTCCTAGAAATAAATAAAAAAACATTTAAAAAAAAAAGGATAAATCATAAATGAATAAACGAGTGAAATTGTTACTTAAAAGGATTGGGTGGAAGTGGAGTGAAGAGCATAGGGAGGAGAAAAACCTGCTATAATTGTAGCCTTTTATATAATTCTGATTTTTCACTCCCAGCTTTATTGAAATATAATTGACCTATAACGTGTGAGTTTAAGGTGTGCAATGTGATGACTGGGTACATGAACATACTGTAAAATGTTTCCCACAATAATGTTAGTTAACACATCCTTTATCTCAAACAGTTACTATTTTTCTTGTCGTTGTTGTTATGAGAACATTAAAGCTCTACTCTCCTAGCAACTTTCAAGCATACCATACAGTTTTGTGAACTACAGTCACCGTGCTCTACACCAACCCCTGGAACTTAATTCCCCTTTTATGTCCAAACTTAGTTATCTCATGACTGAAAATTTGTACTCTTTGGCTATCTCCCATTCCCCCTCCGCCCTTGGCAACCACCATTCTAATCTCTGTTTCTATGAGTTTGATGTTTTCAGATTCCATACATAAGTGAGATGGGATAGTATTTGTCTTTCTCTGTCTGGTTTATTCCACTTAGCATAATGGCCTCAAGGTACATCCATATTGTCACAAATGGCAGGATTTCCTTCCTTTTTAATGGTTAGATAATATTCCATTAAATACATACATACTTTATGTATTAAATACATACAATACAATACATACATTTAATTACATTAAGTACATACAATACATGCATACTGTATGTATGTTCCACATTTTCTTCATCTATTCATCTGTCAGTGGACACGTAAGTTGTTTCTATGTCTTAGCTATAGTGAATAATGCTGCAGCGAACATGGGAATACAGATATCTTTTTAAGATGGTAATCTAATCTCCTTTGGATATGTACTCAGAAGTGAGATGGCTGGATCATATGTTAGGTCTATTTTTACTTTTTTAAGGACCTCTCATAGTGTGTTCCATAGTGGCTGTACCAATTTACATTCCTACCAGCAGGGCACAAAGGCTCCCTTTGGATCTTGCCAGATTTTGTTATCTCTTGTTTTTTTTCACGATGGCCATTCTATCAGGACTGAAGTGGTATCTCATTGTGTCTTTGATTTGCATTTCCGTGATGATTAGTAATGTTGAGCACCTTTTCATGTGCTTATTATTAGCCTTTCATATGTCTTCTTTGGAAAAATGTCTTTTCAAGTCATCTGTCCATTTTTCAATTGCTCGGGGTTTTTTTTGCTATTGAATTATATGAATTCTTTATATATTTTGGATGTTAACCCCCATATCAGATATATGGTTTGCAAATATTTTCTCATCTTGTAGGTTGAGTTTTCATTTTGTTGATTGTTGATTCTGCTGTGCAAAAGTGTTTTATTTATTTTTTAATAGTTATATGTCAAGTTGTTTTCCATATAACACCCAGTGCTCATCCTCACAAGTGCCCTCCTCCATGCCCATCACCTCCCTTCCCCTCCCTCCATACCCATCAGTCCTCAGTTTGTTCTCAACATTCAAGAGTCTCTCATGGTTTACCTCCCTCCCTCTCCCCGTTTCCCCCCTTCTTCTCCCCCACGGTCCTCCGTTAAGTTCCTCCTAATCCTCCTATACGTGCAAACATATGGTAGCTGTCCTCTGCCTGATTTATTTCGCTCAGCATAACACCACNGTTGGTTGTAATCAGTCCATTTTCATTCATGATTTTGTGTATTTGAGTGCTCTCTCTTTTCTTTTTGAGAAGCCTGGCTAGAGGTTTGTCAATTTTGTTTATTTTTTTTCAAAAAACCAACTCTTGGTTTCATTGATCTGTTCAACTGTTTATTGGTTTCTATATTGTTTATTTCTGCCCTGATTTTTATTATTTCTCTTCTTCTACTGGGTTTGGGGTGCTCTTGTTGCTCTGCCTCTAGTTGCTTTAGGTGCACTATTAGATTTTGCACTTGCACTTTTTCTAATTTCTTGAAATAGGCCTGGAGTACCATGTACTTTCCTCTTAGGACTGCTTTTGCTGCATCCCATAAAGTTTGAATTGCTGTATTTGTGCAAAAGTGTTTTAGTTCCACTTGTTGATGTATTTCCACTTGTTGATTTAGGCTTTTGTGCTTTTGGTGTTGTATCTAAAAAATCACTGCCAAGACTGAGGTCAGAAACTTTTGCCCTATATTTTGTTCTAGTCGTTTTATGGTTTCAGGTCTTATGCTTAAGATCCATTTCAAGCTAATTTTTGTGAGTGGTACAGATAGGGGTCCAATTTCATTCATTTGCATCTGGATGTCCAGTTTCCTCAACACCACCTAGTGAAAAGACTGTCCTCTCCCCACTGAGCATTCTTGGCTCCCCTGTCAAACGTTAGTCCACCATATATGCAAGGGTCCATTTCTGGGCTGTCATTCCATTAGACCCTGTGTCCACCTTCATGCCAGTAATATGTTGTCTTCTTCTGTACACAATGTGGGGCTCGAACTCATGACCCTGAGATCAAGAGTTGCACGCTCCACCAACTTAGCCAGCGAGGAGCCCCAGTACTATGCTGTTTTTACCTCTATGGCTTTGCAGGAGGGTCTGCTATCAGGAGGGGTGATGCTCCTAC
This sequence comes from Crocuta crocuta, assembly GCF_008692635.1. Classification (NCBI taxonomy): domain Eukaryota; kingdom Metazoa; phylum Chordata; class Mammalia; order Carnivora; family Hyaenidae; genus Crocuta; species Crocuta crocuta. The sequence goes on along the minus strand of NW_027530193.1, from coordinate 1,216,600 downwards.
CTTTATTCTTTCTCGATACTGCTTTGCTGCTCCATGGTCTTTTGTGGCTGCATAGGAATCTTAGGATTGTTTTTTCCATCTCTGTGAAAAATGCCATTGGAATTTTGATAGATGTTGTATTGCATCTATGGATTGGTATTATTATGGACATTTTAACAGTATTAACTCTGCCTTGTGGTCTGGAGGGCTCTCCTTGTCTCCCCCTGACCACCCCACCCCTTCCCCCGGGGAATTTCTCCCAACAAACTCTTGATGATCTAATCCTGTTGGGACATCTGCTTTTTAGAGGCTCCAAAGAATGCACATATCCATTTGTTTTGGCTTGAAATATTCAGGCAATGAAGGAAAAGAAAGTGGGGAGGCAGAAGTTTTGGAAAAGTAAGAACATGTGGTTTTCTAATACATATCGTTATTAAATGAAGATGGCTTTTAGGTTTCATTAGAAACATTAAAATGTGTGAGGTCCCTTGGGGTCCCTGGGTGGCTTCGCGGGTTAAGCGTCTGACTTCGGGTCAGGTCATGATCTCACTGTTCGTGAGTTTGAGGCCCTGCGTGGGGGCTCTGTGCTGACATTTCAGGGCCTGGAGACTACTTCGCATTCTGTGTGTGTCTCTCTCTGCCCCTCCCCTGCTCGTGCTGTCCCTCTTTTGTCTCTATAAAATAAATAAACATGGAAAAAAAGGGTGAGGTCCCCAATGTATTTGTATATTTTTAAAAGTTTACTTATTTTGAATGAAAGAGAGGGGGGGGAGGGGCAGCAAAAGGGGGAGACAGAATCCCAAGCAGGCTCTGCTGTCAGTGCTAAGCCTGACATGGGGCTTGATCTCACGAACCAGAAGATCATGACCTGAGCTGCAATCAAGAGTCAGACGCTTAACTGACTGAGCGCCCCCCCCCCCGCACCCCTCCCATTGTGCATTGTATTAAATGAAAATACTCATCATACACCTAAAATTTTAGCACTTGCTAAATCGTGTAAGTTATGATGAAAAATATGATCTGTTAACTTAAAACATTCTAGGCAACAGCAGCTTCACAAAACTTAGTTCTAGGTGTATGTGTCCAAGAAAAATAACGTTTTTGAAGACCGCTCTCCCAGACCTGAAATCCTTGTGTGACCCCCTAATCAAGACTGAATCACATAGCAGAAGGTGAGAAATGCAAGTGTAAATATCATTTCATTATTAGGTAGATTAGGGGCTAAACCCCCAAACTAAGACTCAAGGTAGCTAAACTGGGTCACAATGTTTCTGCTTCCTGATTTATGATGGGTCTACATTTTAGACCCTAAAGTAGCTTAGAACTAAGGCACAGTCTGCTCCATCTCCAGCCCTAAGTTGCAGACATGGCCCTCGAACAAATGGAAAAGCTGCCGGCAGCAGCACCAGAGAAATTAATCCGTCTTCCTCATCCGTCTGGGGGTAATGTGTACACCTTTCAGAGGATCCAGACCCAGAAGATATGACTCAAAAATGCCCCTGGAATTGACCAACAAAAAATCTGCAGGTCAGGAGACGTTGCCAGAGAGAAACATATCAGAAAAAACAGAAGTGCAAGAACCGACCAAAATGAAATGTGTAACAGTGACTTCTTCCCTTTTTACCAACTCTCGAGGATCCCCCCAAAAGGGTGAAGACAGAGAAGCGAGGTGGGGGTGGGTGGGCAGAGGAACATCCGGCAGTCACAGATTTTCATGTAGTTTTAAATATCTAACACTTTATTTCTTTCTGTTGTTCTCATATTAATAAGCATTTAACTCTTGATGAAAGAAAGTTTGGGGAGTGAGAAGAGCGTAGAGGAACTGGGGGTCAGTTATCCGAGTCTCAGCCTGTCCCATGGGTCTTCTCAGGTCTGGTGAAGAAGGGGTTTCTACCTGGGGAGAGAGGAGGGAATCAGAGATGTGGGAAGGTGCAAACCGTATGTGGGGCAGGGACATAGATTGGGTCCCCAGACCACCCAGGGCCTGAATCCTGCCTGCTACTCTCTTCCCAGGAGCACTGAGAGGTGCTGCCTAGGAATCAGGGACAGGGAAGAGGGAATTCCAGGAGAGCCATCCTGAGGAATGAGAATCTTAGGACCCCTTACCTCACAGTTTAAATGTGGAGAGGAAAGCAATTCACTAATATAAAAATTTTTTTTAACTTTTTTTTTTTTAAATTTATTTTTGAGAGAGAGCATGAGCAGGGGCGGGCAGAGAGAGAGCGAGGGAGACACAGAATCCGAAGCAGTCTCCAGGCTCTGAGCTGTCAGCACAGAGCCCCTCGGGGTTCCAACCCACCAACTGTGAGATCATGACCTGGGCGGAAGTTTGACACTCAACGAACCGAGCCACCCAGGAACCCCGATTCACTATTATTAAGCTGTAAGAAAAAAACAATGGCAATTGAAAACAGTCATACTAAAAATTCAGGAACAGTAGAGGGGCTTGGGATCATCTAATCCAAAAGGCCCCACCATTCAAAAGAAAGGAGGGGCACCTGGGTGGCTGAGTTGATTAAACACCTGACTTCAGCTCAGGGCATGAGCTCATGGTTCGTGGGTTCGAGCCCTGCATTGGGCTCTGGGCTGACAGTGTGGAGCCGGGAGCCTGCTTCAGATTCTGTGTCTCCTCTCTCTGCCCTCCCCTGGTTACATTCTATCTCTCTCTCTCTCTCTCTCTCTGTCTCAAAAGTAAATAAACACTACAAATTTTAGAAAGAAAGAAAGAAAGAAAGAAAGAAAGAGTGATGTCCATTACAAGAAATTAAACAGTGCCTTTTCCTAGGAAGGAGGCCTTGGGGGTCCTTTGTTAGGGCCTGAGAGACAAATTTCTAATCTCGAAGGTTTCTAAGGACACTGACGGTTCTCGATTCCCTCGGAACACCGTGTTCTTCGGGAACATTCCTNGGGGGGTGGGCAATGGGAGGGGGTTGTGGGTGTCTCACCTCACCAGCAAGGGCTCCATACACTGCTTCCTGCAGTTGTAGAAGCAACACTTCTTCGTCCCGGGGCAACGCCGATCGAGCTTGCACAGAGGTAAGAGGGTGAAAGGGCACTCAAGTAAAAACTCTGGGCAATATCCAAGTTTTACAGCTGGGGAGAAATGTCACAGGGTGAGGCAGGGGCACCGGAGCGCCGCGGCCAAGCATCGAGGCCAGCAGGTCCCCGGGACAGCGCCGCAGAAGGTTCCCCCACCCTGGCCACACGCGAGCCCATTGCGCCCGGACACACGCACCCTGCTGCCGCCTCTGCCACACGGGCCGCGCCGTGTGCAGGCAGAGGAGGAGGAGGAGGGTCACAGTGGGTGCGGAGAGGCCGCGCAGCTTCATGGCGCCGCCAAGTGTGTGCGCATTGTGCGGGCAGATTCCTGGCTTAATTCGCCTTTGACGGGGGCCCGGCAGCAGGGGGAGCTCTAGTTCCCAGGGTCCAAGGTCACGGGTGCCTCCAAGGGACCAGAAAAGAGCAGCGGTTTCCTTCCCCACACCCCCTAGGAGAGGCGCTACAAGAACCCTTCGGCAAAACTTCTGAGAGCCCAGGAGGGCTCCGTCTTTTTTAGGGAGGGTCTGGGCTGGCCTGTCCCCTAATACTTCTTGCTTTATGGAGTGGATTCTGAGGCAGCAGAAGGGAACTGGCTTTCCCGGGGAGGGGGTCTCTCATTAGGTCTGACAAACTCAGCTCTTCTCACTGTGCGTCCAGAGCGATGTAAAACCCGTCCCTCTCTGTGGATTTCAACAATGGGTGCATTTGAAGAGCTTACTTGGAACAAATGAACATTTGAAACACACACAGGCACAAAAACAAGGCAAGAAAATGAGCGATTAGCAAGATAATATCTAGATTTATGGAGACTATCAATACGTTGGGCACTGATGAGACAGAGCTTTAAGATGTATGATGAATGTTTTCTACCACAGCTTCTGTCTTTATGCCTCCGTGACCTTGTATAAACTTCATTTGCTGATACGGTCAAAAGCGATGGGAAGAAACAGATTTATGGATACACATGGGAGATTGGGGATCACTGTGGGAGGCAGAGAGCTGCGGGAAAGGGTCGGAAGCACCGCATGTGTCCAACTGTTCCTTTCTTTCCAGTGCGATCTTGTCACTCCCTACTGCCATTGTTGCCACTGTGCATCTTCCTTTCCAGCTCTAGCTTAGCCTGTCCTCTGTGAGGTTCGGTCCAAATTTAGAAAAAAAGATCCTTTCCGATGGGTTTAACAGGCCAGGAAGTAACTTAAAGTGTCTGCACTTTTATTCTCAAGACTTCTGTTTGGAGTCCCACACGCCCACTCTGAACCTTTCTGTTTTCAAAGAACCTTGATATTCACCGCAGTTTTATGATACCAAAACATGACAAGGTTCTGACATGCAAGGGAAACTATATGCCAATCTCACTATAAGGGAAAAATCCTAAGCAAAACATTAGCCAGTGAATTTTGTCAAATATAAAAATAGTGATGCATCATGAACAAGTGGGGGATTATTTCAACAATATATGGTTGCTTTAACATCCAAAAGTCAGTAGGATACTCCTTGTTAACAAATAAAGGGGAAATCATGATGATCTTCACATCAGCAGTAGAATATGTAAAAAAAATCATTTATCTATTAATGGTTAAAAAAACATAATGGTACAGGATTAGAAGTTAATTAGTTAATTCGATAGCAAGCCTCTATAAAATCCCTGTTACAGAGGTAAGTACTTGCAGAATGCTGGAGTAAGAGCCGCTCCTTCCTAAAAGCTGGTCGAATACTACAAATATTGTCAAAATCAACCTTTTCAGGACTTTAGAATTTACCAAAGGCTTGCAATAATCCATGAAGTGTTTATTCAGGAAGGACAGGTGGATCTTGGCAAGAAGAAGGAGTGCTGTGGCAATTTGACTTGCACCATTCCCATCCCTTTCTTTCTGGCTGTGCCGTAGCCTCGGGGCCAGTGGTGCCGGGGGCCGCACCAGCCTCTCTGGATGGCAGTCACAGCAGGGAAATGGCAGTGTTTGCACAGCTCCTGCCATGAGAAATGAAAACTGGGATCTCCTGCTACTACTGGCTCATGTTATGCTGGTATTGACCAGGCCTCACAATATTCCATATCGGACCAGTATTCTGAACACAGATACCTCATAAGGAAAAGCATATTCCTGCCTTTGCAAGAGAGATTTTAGATGAAAGCTCTGTGGATGATTGTCAAAAGGCTCTTCCTAAGGGCCTTGCAGTTCCGAGACTTAGGGGGTTAAGGACACAAGAATTACAATTGAGCCTGGCCCCAAGACAAAGAGCGTAATTTAGAGGTAAGGTACAGATAAGGGCAGAACTTAAGTTAATACTTACACCTTCTTCTAACTGGTGATGGATGGCAGTCCCTTCCCCAAGGCCTACTTTCTGCAAACACCCTCCCTTACAGGTGTCTAGGATGAGGATAGATAAGAGTAGCTAAAGCATTACCCACAAACAAAAGGCTGACACATTTAGGGCCTCCATGGTGTTCACACATTCAGCATCAAATAGGTTTCCACAAACAACTTATTAACCAACTCAGAAACATTCATTTGAGAGCCAGACAGAATGACTCTTAGCCCATCTATACACTTAACCTATGACCTAACCTTAGCGTTATTAACTTAGAACAAATATGTATCCTGTCTTTTACTAAGAATACCCTGATAATTCTTTAGTTATAAGATTTACTTAACCTCACTATAATTGGAATAGTTCTGCAAGAATATTTCTGTAAAACCTGCTTCTGTACACTTTCCAAAGCATCTTATCACAAAGAGTTATCCATTGTAAGAATTCCTTTTTCTGATGTCATGTGATCATTTAACCTATAAATAAAGACACCAAAACCGACAGGACAGAGATGCTTGCCTGGTGATCAGAAAGAATCTCGGGGCTCTCTCACTCTCTCTCTCGCCGACACCGTCCATCCTTTAGGGACCCCTGGACCTGCTGGAGCCGGCCCGGCCTTCGACACAGTGGACTTGTGCTGCAGTAGCTCTGAGGACCAGTAGAGTGGCAGTCGCTGACACAGAGAACAGATTTGATACTACTCAAAACTGCATCTCCAGGAAATTGTCACTAGTTGACCTTCTTGCAACTTCATAAAAAGAGTCTATTTATTTCACCTGACTCAGAGCTTACTTCTTGTGGTCGGACCTCTCCCTGGGTCACTTTTTTGACACCGTGGCTTCTTCAGACAGTGAGATCAACTGGCAATGCTTAGAGGCTGAGCACAAACGCTAAAAGGAAGAAGTGGGGAATGAGACTTCTAGGAGGTTTTGAAGATTCTATCCTATTCATGAGAATTCATGGGAATCTAGAAGCCCACACACACGTGTGGGATGTACCTGTGTCTGGGGCTGTGTACATGTCTCTGAATACAGGCCTGCTGCTGCTCCATTTACATATTGGCCACATCCTTAATCTTGATTAGGATTTTATGGCTGATTATGATGGTTGTCATGTACTTACAATGCAGTTCGGATACAGTCACTATCTTGGGGTCTATCTTGGTGTCCACCTTGTTGTATACGATTCAGTGATTCTTGTTCTTTTTTTTTTTTAAATGTTTATTTTTGAGCGAGAGAGACAGAGTGTGAGGGGGGAGGGGTAGAGAGAGAGGGAGACACAGAACCTGAAGTAGGCTCCAGGCTCTGAGCTGTCAGCACAGAGCCCAATGCAGGGCTTGAACCCACGAACTACCCATGAGATCATGACCCAAGCCGAAGTCGGAAGCTTAACCGACTGAGCCGCCCAGGTGCCACGAATGGTTCTTCTTCTTGATATTGGCCTGGCATGTCACTGTATATAGGCCATGCCTTTGATCTTGATTAAGATTTTGTGTCTGATTATGATTACTGTCACATACTTGCTTTAAAGTAAGGCTATAACACGGTCTTTGGAGCCAGCCTGGTGTCTGTCTTTTTGTCCAGAATAGTGTGAACCTTGTTCTCTTTTGGGAAATCCATCTGATCCATTTGGTAATTGATAATAAGAATGTTTGGACTCAATAGTCTCCAAAGCGCCCTTCCGTCTCTTATCACTGCCCACCTGTTCCCCAACAACTCATGGTGTTCCCCCAAAGGGCTGTGGTTTGGGCTGAGGAAGAATTAGTTCCCATCAGGGAGAAGAATATGTACCTGAAGAAGTTCTCTCCTAGAACCCAGAAACCCCTTAAAACCCGTTCTCCTTGACTAGCTTTCCCCCCAAGCTCACCTCCTACACTCACCACTGAGTCTCTTTATAGCTGCTTGCTTCTCAAAAATGAGGAGCAGAGAAAGGACGAAGATGTCGGACTTCATCTTGCCAGGAAAGCCTTGGCTGAGAGCTGAGTTGAGTTTCTCATGAATGCCTTCCCTTGGCTGTGTGTGCGCCAGGGGTCAGCCTAAGTTACGAAAGGCCCTGCCCTTTCTTAGCTTATCAGTAAATGCCGACTTCCTCACTCCTGCCCAATAGGGGACACTGTCAGAGTCCCCAGGGACTTTGCAAAGGGATACAATGTCAGCGGTCTTCGTTATCCCCAATAAGCTCCAGCAAATCTTTATCAACGCTCAGAGCATCATGCTAAGCCTTCTGTATTTACAGAAGAAACTCAGTCCAGAGAAAAGAGACTTACTTCAGGTTACAAAACGAATCCTACCATGATGCCATCATTTAAATACTCCATCACAGAAGTGCCTGTATGGCTCAGTTGGTTTAAGCGTCCATCTCTTGATTTCGGCTCAGGCTCATGAGATCGAGCCCCGCTTTGGGCTCTGTGCTGACAGTGCAGAGCCTGCTTGGGATTCTCTCTCTCCCTCTCTCTCTGCCCCTCCCTTGCTCACCCTCTCTTTCGCTCTCAAAATAAATAAAGAAATATTTAAAAAATTAAAAATATTTAAGTACTCCATCACAAATATAACCCTGTACTTCTCCTTGTTTTAAAATGGTCTTGAGATCATTCGGTTTTACCTGAGGAGGAGCAGTCATAGAATTAGAAAGACACTGAAGACAAATGAAAGCCAAAGAAAGAAGGTTTCAAGATGTAAACAGCAATGCACCAATTACAAAACTGGCTGTGAGGTGCATCACAATAAAGACTGACATGTGCCCAAAACTTTACTGTCTTCAGCTGCTCCGAGTAACTTTAATTACAGAAGATTAATACAATTGTGTTGAGTTGTCAGTTGGAGGATAGAGAACAGAAGTAGTCATTTCAAAGAGTCCAAATTTGCAATGGAATGGGAGTCTGGGCTGTACCTGTGGGTAAGGTGAGCTCCAGAGGTATTTTCCAAGGATGGGAGGAATTTAACAGGTTTTAATGGTGATGGGAATGAGCATTGGATGAAGAAATGAGAGTGTTGGTTTCCTTATCGAGTTCTTTTCGGTAAATCTACCTAAACAACGAAATTAATTTTTTTAAATGTTCTTTTTTTTACCAAGAGGGGGGTGGAGAAGGGCAGAGAAAGAGCAGGAGAGAGAGAGACAGAGAGAGAGAGAGAGAGAGAGAGAGAGAGAGAGAGAGAGAGAGAGAAAATCCCAAGCAGGCTCCCAACACAGGGCTTGATCTGTGAGATCATGACATAAGCCAAAATCAAGAGTCTGATGCCCAACCGAATGAGCCATCCAGGTGCCCCATATTAATTTTTTAATGAACAAATTTCCTGCAAAAAAAAAAAAAAGAAAGAAAAAAATTTCCTGCATAAATACTAAACAGCTACAGCCCAATAGTCTGTGAGGAATGTTTGCCGCCATGGACGAATTTATTAATATATTGAAAAAGGATGCAAAGAGAATATTTCCAACTTATTTAGAGAAGGGCAGTTTTCTGCAAATGTGAGAAAGTCCTAAAAAGCATTCCTTTACTTTGACCCACGAAAATTGGCTTGTGGACAGAGGACAGGACCACTAAAGCCTCCCGATAGTGACCTTATATGAATTCAAAACACCATGGAGGGTGGTCACCGGGGATTTCAACTCCAAACTCAATGTAGAGTTGTGGCGTGGGGTGTCTGTTATGAGCTGCAAAGAACCTGGATGCCTGGGGACAGACACACATGGCTGACTAGAACAGAGCCTGCAAGGTCCTGGAAAGTGGCTCAAGTGTAACCAAGCTTATAGTGATACTCAGTCCTCTAAGCCTGGGGTGCACAAAGGCCCTGGAGAGATGGTATCCGATTCTTTGTCTCAGCAACAACTAGGTAGTTCTGGGGAACTGAGTCTCTGGTGGAGGGTGGTGTCAAACAATGACCTATTTTCTGGGCTCTTTACCCACAAGCCACACTGAACATTATCTCCAACACAGCTCTGTAGATGTAGCTCAGAGATTTTGCCCAAGGGAAGAGGCAGTCTATAACAGCAGAGTGCTCTGAGGCTCTCCCCCCAAAACTGACTTTATTTGAAACAGAACATGAGGGAGTTCAAGCTTATAGGCGCTCTTGAAAATGGAGATTTTGGTGGTAAGCAATTAAGAGGAAGCTGGCAGCTCTATGAGAGTAAAAGGCTCAGCGACAGGCCAACTAGTTTACTGATTTACAACTAGCAAACTCCTGAGAGATTCCAGGAAAAAGACAACTAAGGAGAAGCCTCCTGGGTGGGAACAAACATCAAAGACTGACCTCAAAGACTACTACTGCTGCAGGGAATGTTTGGAAAAAAATAGAACAATCAACTGTCGATTTCATGGAGCCTACAAACTGGGTGTGATGCTGACTTCCACACAGCTTAACAGGCAGCCTGGGAGAATGATGGTGATCTTTCTAAAGTAATGCTCATGGGCTGGGACATGGGAAAGGACTTGGGCTTGTCAGAACTTTTCAGTCTTTGAGGGTTTTTGGTATTTGGAGGGATCCAATGTGTTCTCAACCAGGACAGTTTTGCCCCACTTGAAGACATAGGACAATACCTGGAGACGTTTAGTCACCCCACAGAGGAGAAGGATCTAGTAGGCAGAGGCCAGAAATGCTGCCAAGCATCTGACAACGCACAGGAAAGCCCTGATCCCCACAAAAAAAGAATGATCTGTCCCAAAATGTTAATAGTACCAACATGGAAGAATCCAGGGTTGGGTATGATGGACCAGTACTTGTATTCATCGAGGACAGTTAAGGAAAGGATGTGATTGGGTGTTGAGTCCTCCCTGAAATCAGCAGCATCAAGGAGATTTTGGTTAGCTGTCCTTCTTTGTCTTTTTTTTTTTTTTTACATTTATTTATTTTTGAGAGGTAGAGACAGAGTGCGAGCAGGGGAGGGGCAGAGAGAGAAGGAGACACAGAATCCAAAGCAGGCTCCGGGCTCTGAGCAAGCTGTCAGCACAGAGCCTGATGCGGGGCTCGAAGCCCGAACCATGAAATCATGACCTGAGCTTCATGAAGTTAGACATTCATCCAGCTGAGCCCCCCAGGCGCTGCTGCATCTCAGTCTCTATGAGGCATTGGTTCTTCCAGTGGTTCTTTTACTCATAGTACCTAAAGGTGTCCTAATCTATAGATTCCAGATTCTCAGCAGGAAGAGCTTCAGCTCCTGGTTTTATTTTGAAGGTCATTTTTTTTAAAATGAGGTGTTTGTTTTGATTTTCAGTTTGTTTACTTTTAGAGCCCATTGAACATTTTCAGCAACATGCTTGAAATCTTCTAATTGGAATTTCCCGTTGCAATTAATGTTGTCATAACAAGAGCCCTATTTCAAGTAGAAGCCTCCCACTTGACTTCAGCTGGTAAGTCCATCCACAAAATTGTCTAAAAATTTTCCATCTATTTTTAATGACTCTTTATCTTTATTTTATTACATGCTGGGTTCTTTGTGCAATCTACTCTTGAAAGAAAGGGTTTCTGAAATGGCCTTAGTGGGTTTCCTGCTTTTCTAGTGCTCTCAAGGCCGTTTTAAACAATAAATTACTGTATTTCATAGATAAGGTAACTTCCCTACATTGAATAACCAGTGAGAAAACATAGTGAAAGATAAGACCCCATTCATAAAAACAGGCACACTATTTCTTTTTTATATATATAATTTATTATTATTATTTTAGAGAGATAGAGAACATGGAAGTGGGGGAGAGGAACAAAGAGAGAGACAGAGAATCCCAAGCAGGCCTCATGCTCAGTGCAGAGCCCGATGCAGGGCTCGATCCCACAACCTTGGGATTATGACTTGAGCCAAAATCAAGAGTCAGACACTCAACCTACTGAGCCACACAGGCACCCCAGACACACTATTTCTTATACTATAAATGTGATGCATTGCAAGGAAATAACCAGTGGTCGGACTTTCTAAATGATTTAAAATTATTCTAAATACCACCTGGTGAAGAAAGCACTTGAGATTTGCCAAGATAAAACTGATGACAAATTATCATGGGAGAAGGAGTTACCCAATGACACATATTCCCCCTTGTGCTAGACACTGTCAGGATTTTTATTTTATTTTTTATTTCATTGAGGTATAATTGGCACATGACATTATATTAGTTTCAGATGTACAACTTAATGATTAGATATAAATATGCATTGCGAAATGATGACCACAGTAAGCTCAATACACATTAATTTTTATTTATTTTTGAGAGAGAGACAGAGTGTGAGCGGAGGAGGCACAGAGAAAGAGGGAGACACAGAATCCGAAGGAGGCTCCAGGCTCTGAGCTGACAGCACAGAGCCCAATGCGGGGCTCAGACTCACGAACCATGAGATCATGACCTGAGCTGAAGTCCGATGCTCAACTGACGGAGCCACCCAGGCGCCCCAGCTCAATGACACATTTTAATACAACCAAAATTATCATAAAAATACACCAACATAATTAGAACATACAGTAATGGTGGGGGCTTACAGACACATATCAATGGGGAAAAAAAGGGAAATTCAGTGCCTATAGGAATTTATAAATGATAAAGTCAGAATTCCACATCAGTAGAGAAATGTCAAAAAAAATCAGTACATGATATTGACACAGATGATCAGAAATTCCAGGGGAAATACTGGATTTCTGTCCATTCCATTAACTCAAAATAAGTTTTAGATGATGAAGGTTTTAAGCTATAAAAAATACTCAAGGAAAACATAACTGCAGTTTTGTATAACACTGATATGGAGACAATCTTCTGAAAGCCAGTTAATACAGGTGGCCACATAGAAATAGAAAACTTTTGTAGGGTAGAAATTGGAAAAATAGGAGTAAACACATATGATGGGAATACATATTCTATAATGTATTGAAAGACTGTTTACAACATAATAAAGAAAGGAGATGACCTAAGAGAAAAATGAGCACGGACCATGAATATGCGGTCTACAGAAAAAATAATACAAGTGGATATTTCATCTACAAAAATAAATACAATCTTAATTAAAGAAATAATGAAAGAAAAACATAATTAAATACAAGTTAAAATAAACACGGTTGTGGGGGCACCTGGCTGGCTTGGTTGATAGAGCTTGTGATCCTTGATCTGGGGTTGCAAGTTTGAGCCCTACGTTGGGTGTAGAGATTACTTAAAAATAAAATCTTAAAGGGGTGCCTGGGTGGCTCAGTCGGTTAAGCAACTGAGTTCAGCTCAGGTCATGATCTCGCAGTTTGTGAGTTCAAGCCTCACATCGGGCTCTGTGCTGACAGCTCAGAGACTGGAGCCTGCTTCAGATCCTGTGTCTCCCTCTCTCTCTGCCTCTCCCCTCCTCACGCTCTGTCTCTCTCTCCTTCAAAAATAAATAAACATTAAAAAAAAAAATATATATATATATAAATAAAATCTTAAAACAAACAAAGATGATTCCTTTTTTATTTGGGCCTAAGAGAGTGGTTCCCCACCACTGATTTAGAGCAATTCCATCTGTCACTGGCTTCTGCCTCCCTTACTGTGAAATGGGTGGCTTGGTTGCTTAGGACCTTTCTTGCTTGAGAAAGACTCCAAGAGACTCAGCAAAGTTCTCTCTGCCCTGTAAGGAGTAAATTGGTAAGAGAAGAGCAGAAAGATCATTGGGAAGACATCAAAATGATGCAGAATGCCTCATGATAATGGCCACCTCGACCTTTTGTATAATGTCTTCTTATCTTCTCCCCAAACCTACATCTTTGATTCTACTATTTGTCTCTCGAATCATCCTGTCGCCATGGAATGCCTGCCATGAACTTGATTTCTGGTTCAGGTAGAATGAAGAGATCAACAAGTCTTTCCGGAAAGGCTACCAGTCCCCCAGGGTTAGTCAGCTAGTCAGCATCCTATGGAAAGAGAAAAAACATAGTATCGGGACGGGTAGTTCCTGGCCCAGCTGTGCCCTTGACCCCTAGTGTGAACTTTGATGGCTCCCCTGGGCTTCGGGTTTCCCCTTGCAGAAAGAGGGTGTTTATCTGGATTGTGTCAAAGGGGATTTCCGATCCAAATGCAGCGGGAGGTTAGGCTCAGGGCATCTGTGACAAGCTGAGAAGCACGTGGTGTCTGTGCACGATGCTTGTCACGCTGAACTCCTCAGACAGACACACATGGCTGGCTGGAACAGTCTCCTCATCTGAGGATATTCTGGACCAGCGGAGCCTAGAAGTGGTCAAAAGAACATCCAAACCTTATCAGTGACCCTGGCTTTTCAACCCCCTAGTGCACACAGAGCCTGGAGTCATGACCTCGGGTTTTATCTCAGCAAAAAACCCTCCTCAGCTGGAGACTGCTATGCCTTTGGGAGAAGCGTGGTAGCAGGTGAGCTGTTCCCAATTAACCACACACTTTCTGACTGTGCCTCCCTCGGGGGGCACGTCAGCCGGCATCTCTGGGTAATTTCACTAATATTACACAACCTCTCATTTCCCACCTTTCCCATCATGCTTGCTCCCCCTCATCACCACTACGTGCAGAGTTATGAGGCAGCAGGTGGTTTAGAGAATGCCAGCCAAGGGGCCTTGGATGCCCTCCTGCTCCAAAGCCCTTCCTTGTTACATTTGGTTCAACTACAGGCCGGAAGCTCGGCCGGCCCCTCGAAGCAGGAGTGTTTTAGACATTTCTTGACTTCTAACACCATTCTTATAATTAACAAGTCTCCTGACGGGCTAGTCTTGGCAGTGGGAGGCTGAGCCCAGGTCCCCCACAAATGTTGGAAAGTCCAGATGCCTCTGTCCCTGCCTTCTCTGCAGTCACCATGTGTGCACTGGTACTGGTTGGAACAGCGCACACACAGACTGGCATGGATGTGAGGACCAGTGACTAAACAGTGGACACAGAGACAGGAAGAAGCGAGGATTTATTCTGGCAGCCAATGGCTGCCACATCTCACCGCCAGGGAGGGGAGTGAACAGGATGGCCAAGGCTTTGGCCACATAGACTAACAAGATGTGATGTCAGCTTGCCCGGAGGCAGCAGTGGCGTGCTTTATTGTGGTTCAGGAGGAAAAGACCATGGACAGGCATTATTGAATAAGTGTTCTCATAAAAACACTAGGCTGCAGACTCGGGAAGACCAAGCATCGTGTAGTGTGTGGAAAAGCTGAGAATGTAAACCAGGATTCAAACGGGTGGACCCCAGTCGGGCTCTGTGCTGACAGCTCAGAGCCTGGAGCCTGCTTGGGATTCTGTCTCCCTCTCTCTGTGCCCCTCCCCCTGCTTGCATTCTGCCTCTCTCTCGCTCTCAAAAATAAAATAAAACATTAAAACATCTTTGTTATAGGGGCAGAAAAGTGATTCGCGTTTATTAAAAGTGACCTTGTGAAATAAATGACTGCCGAAGGAGAAACTGGTAAGAGAGTTGACTTGGTGTCTCGCTCAGGAAGAGAAGGCATTTTACCAGGACATTCCCATGGTGACCAGGGAGTATGGCCTCTGTGTCAGAGGCAGGAACATTCATGCCACTCCCTTTGCAAATGTCACCTTGAAGAGCTTCGTGGGGACTTTGGAGCCTTATGGAAATCCACAGTGGAGAGGCTACCTGATGTCTGTTGACTGCCCACTATATGGAGTTCCCTTCTTATATGTTTGGCACCTTTCTCTCTGAGTCCATATTTGAGTCTGGATGAGAGACTGAGACGGCTTCCCGCTGCAGGAACTGAACAGGCTCACTGTCACTCACCCCCGACACCCAGGGCTGTTCAGCAAATCCGAAGTCCCCCTGGCACTTCAGATCCCCTAGAGTCACCCCAAGCAGCAAGGATGAGGGGGCATTCCTTCCCAGGGCCACACAGTAGCACTGTCCACAGCAGCACCCGAGTCAGGGGCCTCGGTGGCAGCCACGTGGCCACATCACACAGTTGTGGAGCTGCGTTTCTGGCTGTGGTCACACTGTTTGGACGCTCTCGTTCTTATGATACCCCCCGAGCCTGCATCTTCATAAATCCTGGAGCCACATTTTGCAGACTGGGTTCTTTCCGGAGCAGGAGCTGACACAGAGGGGGGAGCGCAAGTTCCATTGCAAAGTGCCACCAACGGAAGTAGCAGAGAGAAGCAGGACTGGGCACACCAAGGGGGCCATCGTTATGCTGACCTGATGGCGTCTCTGCCGGCCCAACCGGGAGCCCTGGAGCAGGCATTTTCCATGAGGAGTCCTCCCTCGGGCCGCAAGTACCATAGCCTTACCCTGTCCCTGGCTGGGGGTCCCCAGTTCGAGCACCAAGGTGGTGCCTGAGAAGCACTCAGCTATGCATGTGCAGCTGGGTGAGGAGGGGCTCCTTGAAGGGGGTCTGAGCTGCACGGGTCCCCGTCAGGCCCAGTGCCTGCCTGGCGCCGCAGGGTGCGTGTCGCACCGAGGGAGCCCACGGAGGATGGGGTAAGTGGGGCAAACTTGAGCACCAGCCGGTGTCAGGCCGCCGCTGCTCTTCCACGTCCCTCCGTTCCATAGCCTCCTTGTCCTTGGCTGCCATCAGAGTCACGCTCAGTGGCTTACCTGGTGGTGTGACCGAAACCCTTCCCCTGAGGGTCGCCGCCTTTCTCCCGTCAGGCCGGCTGCACTTGTCCATTCGCGGCCGCACGAGGAAGATGCCACCGAGAAACTCTGTGACTTTGCTGTGGGCATCTTCCCTGCTGTCCCCTGACTCCGCTGGGCTTGTCCTTGCTGAGATTCGGTGCAGACTTAGGAAAAACCTTTTCAGATTGGTTTCACAGATCAGCTCCTTAAGAGTCTACGCTCAGGGGCGCCTGGGTGGCTTAGTCGGTTGAGCGTCCGACTATCGCTTAGGTCATGGTCTCGCGGTTCGTGGGTTCGAGCCCCGCGTCGGGCTCTGTGCTGACTGCCAGCTTGGAGCCTGGAGCCTGTTTCAGTCTGTGACTCCCTCTCTCTCTGACCCTCCCCTGCTCACGCTGTCTCTCTCTCTCTCCTAGAAATAAATAAAACATAAAAAAAAAAAAAAGAGTCTACGCTCAGATTCTCCTGACATTTGTCCCCAGCCCCGCTCTGTTAAACTAAAACATCATTCCCCATCAGCCATGAAAATAACAGCCTGGCTGTGCAGCGGGGAAGACTGTCGCTGGTCCCCTCGGTCCTCACCCCGACAACAACCATGCACGCAGCACCTGACGGCGTCGTGCTCGCTCAGCCTGCTCACCCTCAGGACAGCGGCAAGAAGGGTGACGACGGAAGCTGGTCTGCCAAGTGGTCCCAGGGCTATTTTGTCTCTCCCGGCAGCATTTTCCACTGTGGTGCTTCATTTCATTTATTTCTGCTTCCTTTCTTTTTATCAAAGCTACGTAGGTAGAGATTGCTGTTTTGTAAACGTTTTTTAAAAGATTTTGGTTTATAACCAGAGCTACCGTTTTCCTATGCTCAACCTCATAAATGTATTGTTTTGCCCATATCATCATTACTTTTTAAAATGTCCTTTGGTTTCCTCTGTCCTTTTTTTCCTGGCTTTTTGATTGTGTGTTTACATTTTGATTCACTTATTTTTTTTCAATGTTTATTTATTTATTTTTGGGTGGGGGAGGGACAGAGAGGGAAAGAGAGAAAATCTCAAGCAGGCTCTGTGATGTCAGCACACAGTAAGTATTTAAGGATACTCTCCTCTGACTTTCTGTCTCCTTATTTTTTGTTGTTCATTTGAACCATCTTGTAGGGATGGTGTGTTAAATTCTCCTGTTGGTGAGTGTCAACCTATGTCTCCTTGCATAGCCCGTAGATCCTGCTATTTTTTTTAATTGAAGTCCAGGTGACATATGATATTATATTAGTTTCAGGTGCACAACATAGTGAATCGCCGATTCTATACATCACGTGATCCTCGCTATGGTAACTGTCCTCACAATCTGTTGCCACACAACACTATTAAAATATTAGTAGGGCATTTGAGTGGCTCAGTCAGTTGAACATCCAACTTTGGCTCAGGTCATGATCTCACGGCTCATGGGTTCGAGCCCCATGTCAGGCTCTGTGCTGACAGCTCAGAGCCTGGAGCCTGTTTCGGATTCTGTGTCTCCCTCTCTCTCTGACCCTCTCCCGCTCACGCTCTGTCTTACTGTCTCTCAAAAATAAATAAATGTAAAAAAATTTTTTTAAATATTATTTACTCCATTCCCTATGCTATACGTTTCATCTCTGTGACTTATTTATTTTATACCTAGAAGTTTTTATGTCTTATTCATGTTTTGCCCATCCTCCTTTGCCCTCCACTCTGGAAACTCCAGCTTGTCTTCTGTATGGACAGAAGTCTGTTTCCATTTTTTCCTGGTCTGTCTGCTTTGCTGTAGTAACTTCTTTATAAAGGAGTATGGTATATGTGCTATGTGGTGTTTATACACTTAAAATGTAAATCTTAAAAAATAAAAAATAAACAAAAGATTAAAAAAAAGTTTTTAAAGGGGCGCCTGGGTGGCTCAGTCATTTCCAGCTTTGGCTCAGGTCATGATATCACAGTTCGTGGGTTTGAGCCCCACATCAGGCTCTGTGCTGCCAGCTCGGCGGAGCCTGGAGCCTGCTTCAGATTCTGTGTCTCCGTCCCTCTCTCTCTCTGGTCCTCCCCCAACTCTCTCTCAAAAATAAATAAATGAATAAGCCCTTTAAAATTGCATATATTTACTGTGAATTGTGGCTTTTAATATTAAAAGTGTCCTTCTGACAACTTGAGCTACACACATACACAAAAAAAAACCAACCCAAAATATAGTCAGTAAGTCCATATATAATATGGATGGATAGATAGATATACAGATAGATAGATAGATAGATAGATAGATAGATAGATAGATAGATAAAGTAAAAAAAAACAACAAGGAAGATAGACAAATCTCCCATACAGATTAATTCCAAAGAATGTCTTGAGCCTCCTCTTCCTTAAGGAGTATCTTAAGTGCAGGATATGCAGAGTGACTCTCTCCCTGAGAGAATAATATGGAAAGAGAGAGGAAAAAGAGTAACTTTACAGCATAGAAGCCTGACGAATCTGACAACCTAATCATCAGGTCAGCATCACCAGCGGTAGGTCAACTTGATAGAATGTATCCTTGATATGATGTGATGAGAAGGACACTTCCCCTTGGTGGTCTTCCTCCCAAAAAGCATAACCCCAGTCCAATCATGAGAAAAACAGACATACCCAACTGCCTCATCGGTGCCCCTCTAAGCTGGCAAGGTCATCAAAACATGGAAGGTCTGAGAGACTATCACAGCCAAGAGGAGCCTAAAGACACTCAACGGCTAAATGTAACATGATATCCTGGATGGGATTCTGGAAGAAAAAAAAAAGAACATAAGGCAATATGAATAAAGTATGGACTTTAGTTTACAATCATGTATCAATATTGCCTCATTAATTGTGACACCTGGACCATAGGAATGTAGGGTGTATGTTAATACTAGGAGGAGCGGTGTGCTAATCTACAGGACACTGTGCTCAACTCAGACTTTTTTCACACTTAATGGAGACATCCTCTTAGAATTATTTTAGTTCGGTCCGAAACTCTCCATTCCTCCCCTCCTCTTCTTCTTCTTCTTTTTTTTTTTTAATATTTTATTTATTTCTAGGAGAGAGAGAGAGAGACAGCGTGAGCAGGGGAGGGTCAGAGAGAGAGGGAGTCAAAGACTCTAAAACAGGCTCCAGGCTCTGAGCTGGCAGTCAGCACAGAGCCCGACGCGGGGCTCGA
Organism: Crocuta crocuta; assembly: GCF_008692635.1. NCBI lineage: Eukaryota > Metazoa > Chordata > Mammalia > Carnivora > Hyaenidae > Crocuta > Crocuta crocuta. The sequence continues at coordinate 1,197,598 of NW_027530193.1, read as the reverse complement.
ACCCACGAACCGTGAGATCATGACCTAAGCGAAAGTCGGACGCTCAACCGTCTAAGCCACCCAGGCGCCCCTCCTCCCCTCTTCTTTACGGATATTTCTGGACCTCACTTTTCTCTCTGAAAGAGGTAGAGGCAAGAATTCAAGAGATGTTTCCTTGAAAATCAAGAGTCTTTCCAGTAAAGGTAATTTGAAGGTTTTGCTGTTCTCTGACTTCAAACTACAATGACGTCAGGGGTTTTATGTGGTTTTATTCTTGTTGTTGTTGAATTCTATAGTTACGAAAGAATGTATTTGAAATTTAAATTTACAAGGACACCAGCTACCCTGGAAGTCTGGTGAATTTTTTCCCCAGTTATAGTGAGATGGGAGTGTCCATTGGCAGGTGAGTGGGTGAAGAAAATGTGGTATATACACTGGAATATTATTCAGCCATATAACAAAAGGGAGTTCTTGGATTTTTGACAACACAGACGGAGCTTGAGGGCATTATGCTAAATGAACTCTGTCAGGCAGAGAAAAGCAAATACCCTATGATTTCGCTTATGTGGAATTTAAAAATATCAACTTATAGAAACGCAGAGTAAAATGGTGGTAGTCAGGGGCTGGGAGGGTGGAGGAAATGAGCTGGTCAAAGGGTACAAACATTCAGGTTTAAGACCAACACATTTTGGGGGCACCTGGGTGGCTCAGTCAGTTAAGTGTCCAACTTCGGCTCAGGTCATGATCTTGCAGTTGGTGGGTTCAAGCCCCACATCGGGTTCTGTGCTGGCAGCTCATAGCCTGGAGCCTGTTTCAGATTCTGTGTCTCCCTCTCTCTCTGCCCCTCCCCTGCTCATGTTCTGTCTCTGTCTCAAAAATAAATAAAAACTATTAAAAAAAATTAAAAAAAAAAAAAGACCAACACATTCTGGGATTTAACGTGTAGCCTGGTGAATGCAGTTAATAATGTAGTGTTATATCCTTGAAAGTCGCTCAGAGAGAAGAGTGTTAATGTTCTCATCATAAAAATAACAAAGTAGTGAGTATGTGAGGTGAAGGATTTGTTAACTACCCTCATCATGGTAAACATTTTTCAATATATACATGAATCAAATAATCGCATGTACCCTTTCAATCACACCATGTGTCAGTTTTATCACAATAAAGCTGGGAAAAAAAGTCAATTGAAGAGGCAAATATTGGTATCTTCACCACGTGGCATCTTCCCATTCAGGAGATCAGTGAGTATGTATTCAGCCCTTTTGTATGTGCCTCATGATCGCTTATATAGGCTTCTTTTTTTAAGTTCTTCCTGCCTCTTGTTACATTTATTTAAAGGAATGNATGAGCACTGGGTGTTATGTGGAAACTAATTTGACAATAAACTATTTGTAAAAAAATAAATAAATAAATAAATAAATTTAAAAAAATAAAGGAATGATACGGGGGTGCCTGGGTGGCTCAGTTGGTTGAGTGTCTGACTTCGGCTCAGGTCATGATCTCACAGTTTGTGGGTTCAAGACCCACATTGGGCTCTGTGCTGACAGCTCAGAGCCTGGAGCCAGCTTCAGATTCTGTCTCCATCTCTCTCTCTCTCTCGCTCTCTCGCTCTCTCTCTGTGCCTCTCCCTCACTCGCACTCTGTCTCTTCCTCTCTCTCTCCCCAAAAGAAATAAGCATTATAAAATTTAAAATAAAAATAAATAAATAAATAAAGGAATGGTATGATTTTGTTGCTATTGTAAGTGAGATTTTAAATTTTTTATTCTGATTATTGCTTGTTTATATCACAAATAAGATTTATCATTTACTATGTGACTTTGGGGGGTTACCGAACCTCTCATGGCATCAGTCTTTCAACAAAATTAAAGACGTGTGATACTACCCATTTGAGAAAGTTCTTCTGAGACACAAATAAGACAGTACATAAAACACAGTTAGTGTAGGATCTGGAACAGAGAAATAATCTGACTCTTGGTTTCGGCTCAGGTCATGATTTTGTTGCTCCTGAATCACGAGTACCAGTGACCTCCAAGAAGCCAACACCGATGCAAGAACAAAGGGTCTTTATTACAAGCTCAAGCAGGGTCTCACCCGCCTACTGACACAGCAGCAGCAGCGGGGGGGAGCCCCAAACAATAGCGAGCAGGGTTTTTAAGGGGTAAGGGATGGGGGTGTTACAGTACACGTGTTGTACACCAATCATATTTGTGTAGCACCCCTGGCAACAGCTTTGACCATTTAGTACCTGTGAGGTGTCTGTTACTTTTGGCGGAGCCTAATTATGGCCTTTTGAGACTCCTTTGAAAATGACCCATTACGAGGTGAGTTAAGCACGGGGGAGCAGCCCTTGTGTTAGCCCGCAGGAATGTTTTTAACCTCCTCTCATTGGCTAATTGGAGAGTGGTTTCGGCCTTGAACAATCTGGGTTTTTTCCTGAGACTGCTGCTATGTGTAGCCCGAGGTTGCTTTTAATGGCGGTCTGAATTTTAAAATGGCGTTATTTAGGCTCTTCAATTTCACAGTTCATGGGTTCGAGCCCTGCGTTGAGTTCTGCGCTGTCAGCACAGGGGCTGCTTGGGATTCTCTGTCCCCCTCTCTCTCTCTGCCCCTACCCTGCTCATGCTCTCTCTCTCTCTCTTTCTCTATCAAAATAAATAAATAAAACAGGGGCACCTGTTGGGTGGCTCAGTCGGTTAAAGCGTCTGACTTTGGCTCAGGTCATGATCTCACAGTTTGTGGGTTTGAGCCTTGCGTCAGGCTCTGTGCTGACCGCCCAAAGCCTGGAGCCTGCTTCGGCTTCTGGGTCTTCCTCTCTCTCTGCCTCTCCCCTGCTTGTGCTCTGTCTCTCTCTCTCAAAAATAAACATTTAAAAAATTATTAAATAAATGTAAAAAACAATTTAAAAATATTTAATAAAAAAATAAAGTCATCTTTGTGCCAGTGATATATTTTGCACTTGTCTGGCCAGAAGTTTGGGACCGGCTCTTGCCTGCTGTCCAAGATGTCCTGGTATCACGGCTCCGGTGCAGTGCAGCCAGCCCCCCAGAGAAGGAGAGGGAGCCGTGGCTTGCATGCTTCTGGAAGAGGCAAAGGACACCGCCCTCCCTGGTTTCTCACCCCGAGTCTCTGCCCTACACTTCCACTCACAGCTGGAACTCAACACAGAAAGGAGAGTTGTCTCGGGCCCAGAATGTCAGGGCTAACCTGTACTTCCCGAATAGTTACATCCAACTCCCTCAAATTGAATAGACAACTGAAGCTCAGAGAGGGAAAGACATTAGTCAGAGGTCATCCAGCAAGTGGAGAGGCTGGGTCGGGACTAGAACACAGGTCCTCTGATCCCTAAGCCTGTGCACTTTCAACTCCATCCTAAATGCTCCTCTTTCTGTGAGAGCTTCCTTGTTCAAGGGCGGTGGAGCAGGTGGGTCAACAGCAGAGCCATAGGGTCATTCAAGTTTGCCTAACACACACCGTCCACGACATGCACTACTCGAGTCTGCCTGACCCCGCCTTGTATGTCTCCAGAGATCACTATTCACCAGCCACACTAAAGGATCAAGGACTTAGTGTGTATTGTCTCCTCATTCACATCTTAAAATAGAAAGCTGGGGGAGGGGATGGCTTAACCCACAGGAATTACGTGTTAACAGCGGCATCTCAGGCACGGCAGGGGAAATGCTTCACGAGCAAGCGGGGATGTCCAGTGTCTCTCTATGGTCTCTTGAGAGATCTAGATCCCTGGGGAACAGGAAAGGAAAGGAGGGAGGGAGCTATAGGTTCCGCCACCAGAGCTGGTCGGACACACCGGCAGTAGCTGGGTCAGGACGCGGGGTGGATTGGGAAGAAACTGCCTGCTGTCTGTGCAACCTTTTGTTTTTTACTCTCTGGTCTTAGGCGAAAGGCAACACTCCCCAAGGAAATGCAGACTCCAGTTCTGGGGTCAGTTAGTGGAGTTCTAATATCAAGCCCTAGGAAGGGGCTCTTGTTTCCACCCTGCTCTTCTTCACATCCCGCTGAGGGGAGCCACACCCAGCCCCTCCCCCATTGCCCGGGGCTTCCAGGAGCACAGAAATCATGCGAGTGAGAAGCAAACGGAGCAGAAAGTGGTCTTTTATTGCAAAGTCAACGAGAGAAGCAGCCACGTCCGGGCTTGGGCATCCTGAGTGCGAGGGAGAAGGCGCGGGCGGGAGGGGGTGGTGGGCCGGGGCCGGGGCCAGCAGCCATGGGGACTTCACAGGTGCCTCAAGGACAGGCCCCACCTGGCCGGGAGAGAAGAGGACCCGAGAAGTGATTTAGCAGGTCAGAGCACTCAGAGGCAGCGGAGGGGAGGATCACGTCCGTGTGCCAGCCCTCCCAGGACCTCAGGTACAGGCTCTAAGACCCTCTAGTCTCTCTGTCACCTCTCTCTCACCCACCCAGGGTCATTCCCCATTGGTCAGTCTTCTCTGTGGCCTCAGCAACTCCTCTGGCTCCACCCGGCTCTCACCTCATTGGGGATCCAAGCAGGCCTTCCCACAAGGGCCCACACAGCACTTCTTGGCCCCTGGGCACTCGGTGTCTCGCAGACAGCGGTCAGGGGGGTTCATCATGGCGCACCGTATCAGAATGTCGGGGCAGGAGCCAGGCTTAGTGGACCCTAGACCTTTGGGCAGATCTTTGGTTTTGACTGGATCTTGACCTCTAACCGGATCTTGTCCTTTGACCAGAACACGAACTCTGTCAGTGCCTTGCCCTTTAGGAAAAACTGTTGAGAGAAGAAACATAGCCACATTTAGACCCACCATGCCTGCCTCACTATCTAGTCTTTCCTCTACGTCTAGACCCTGCTCAATGCTGTGTTTCCCAAACCATGGCCAGAGACGGGGCAGGGTCATCTGGGCTAGCTGGGGTCAGTGCTCTAGGAAGGCTGTGCTCTAGGCCTTGGGGAGAGGGTCTATAGGACCACGGTTCCCTTAGGTATCCATGTCTCCCACCCACCTCCTGCCCTCTGTGACAAGTCCTCTCAGGAGGAGAGGCCAGACTGGGTGACTCTCAGAGGTAAGAAGGACGCATTGTCATCTCTGAGACAACTTGGAGGAGGGAGAAAGAGCCCTGAGACACACATCAGGAGCCCTGAGCTCCTTCCTGACTCTGGAGATTATCTGGACAATCAGTGTTCTCCTTCATAAAGTGGGGGGGTCTCCAACTACAGGGTTTCTGAGGTCTTGGTGTATAACCTCCTTTTAGAGGTTGATTCCTCAGGTGCGTTCTGGGGGCAGACAGGCAAACCCCACACCCAGGCCCAGATTCCTGGGGCTCCCCACTTCATTACACATTCTGCCCAGCTATCAACCCCTGAGGCCAAGGCCACGTAGCAACCCTTCTTCTGGCAATGGCCCTGATAGCTCAGTCTTAGTGCAGAATGCACGTGATTCTACTGAACAACTTCCTGCTCGCTCTGGATACAGCAGAAGCCGCCACAGACCAAAGTGGGCGATCCAGCCCTGCCTACTGCCCCAGAGTGCTCCCTGTCAGGGCCCAACCCGGCCTCACCCAGGCCACATTTCTACTCACCTGTGGCAGCCGCCTGTGCCGCCAGAATCCCAAGGATAAGGAATACCACCAAGACCAAGAAGCTGCTGGGCCTCATGTTGTCAGGAAGGTGTGTGTGGGCAAGAGCCGAAGCCAACCCGTTTTATGCTGCACAATGTGGGCGGGAGCCAGGGGGCGAGTCTGTGCTTTTCTATGGCACAAGACCTGCATTTTCTTAATTCTACCAGGAAGTATCCACGCCTATCCCGGAATGGGCCCTGGGACTTCCCCCAAGGATTGTTCACCGAAGAGAAATGGCAGCTACCAGGTTACATCACCTCTGATAGCCTGGGAGCCATCCCACTTTCTCACAGAGAAGCAGGGCTGGCTGGCGGGTCCTGAGTGCTGAGGAGTTCCCCCATTCCTCCCTGTTCCTCAGCCCCTCCCAGACCCACCCTAACTGTACACCCCTCTTAGCATCAGGCTGGGCTTTTATTTTATGCCCTCCTGGCCCTGAGAAAAACTGTTGAAGGGAAATTTGCCTTGGAAGTCTAATGACAAATCACCGCACCTTGCGATGTCACAGGTAGTCTCTGAGATGCACCACGAAAGCAACAGGGAAGGCGGGATTCTAGATCTCACAGAACGACTCTAATTAAAATAATGCTGGGTGGGAAATTCAAATCTCAAAAGAAAATATTTTAAACTACATGCTAGTATCTAAGGCTCAAAACGAAGGAAAACGAATAGTCTAGGCGTACTTATATATGTGGTAAAACTCATCCGCTTGGGGGTAGATGAAAATGAGGAGGCTGTAAACACGAATTTTAGGAGAGTGGTTAACTCTGGAAGTGAGGGAAGAGACATTTTGGATGGGTGAAAAGTATTCAGGTTGGCTTACGTTTTTGGTCTTGCTGATGTACTAGGACTGAGTTGATTGGTGATTTACCTTGGGTATACGTGGGAATGGAGGGGTGCGTGTGTCGGGGTGGGAGGGTCATAGGGTGCGTGTGTGTGTGTTTCCAAAGCTGTGGGGTAAATCATTGATGAACTACTTTCACTTTCCGTAAACACACACTGTCACTCAATTGGGTTCTAATAATTTACTATTACAAAATATATCCCATGTGGCTTTTCACACCAACGTGCAGTTTGATTCCCAGAAACAGATTTGCTAGTACAAAGACTAAATGCATTTGAAATGTTTTCCTGGCATACTGCAGTACGATTGACAAATGTATTTTATAGTTATAAAGCGTGTACAATATGATGTTATCATGTATGTGCACATTGGGAAGAGATTACCACGACCAAGCTCATGAACACATCCATCAACTCATATAGTTACCATTTTTAAAGTGCTTTTGAAATTTTTATAATCTTGTCTTATTTCACGCAGCGGGGGTTGCACCGTTTTGTACCCGCACCGGCAGTGGATGACACGTCCTGTGCACATCCAGGCACACATAGGGTGTCTAATGTGGGGATGTTTCACAGTCAGGTAGGTGAGAAATGATACTTTACTGATGGTTTTAGTTAGCATTTCTCACATTTCCAGTTTTGCATATTTTAGAAGTCCCTGACATGTCTGTTTCCGAAAGCTTCTTTTCCTTTGCTCACTTTTCTACAGATTCCTTCTTCTTCTCCATTTTTATGCACTCTTTATAAATTATGGAGAAAGGTCCTTTGTGGCATGGGGTGCAAGTGAAAACTTCAATGTCATTCTAAGACCTGCTCAGAACAGCTCAGGGCACCATCTTTTCCTTGCCTTATCTGGCCATTACCTCCTATTGTTTGGCTCTTTTGCACACAGTGAGAGCGTGTTCTTAATACAGTTATCTTAAGCAAATCTCGCTATGATTATTTTAAGAAGGCTGCACGTTCTATTACTAGAGGTTCACTGAACAGTTGATGAGGGGATAGAGGTTAGGAAGGTAGGATAGGAGGAGAAAAAAAGGTAAAAAAAAGTATTGTTTCACCAAAATACTCATCATGTCGGATGTCATCTTATTCTACTTATAAATAGAAAAAGAACAACTATCACTAGATCTCTGTTTACTGAATCCTAACAATGTTCCCGAAATCTTACCAACAGAAAACAACAAGTTAGAGGGTAACATATGTATTTGATGATACTTCGAGAGAAACACATAAAACTGCTATGTATGAAGGAGGAGAAAGTTATGAAGGAATATATGCTACCATATGAACACTGCTTACATCACCCTGATTGGAATGGGGAAAAAGCAAGATAAGTAAGTTTTGCTTTTTTAAAAAATTTGTTTAATGTTTCATTTCTTTCTGAGAGAGAGAGAGAGACAGCGTTAGCTGGGGGGAGTCAGAGAGAGGGAGACACAGAATCTGAAACGAGCTCTAGGCTCTGAGCTAGCTGTCAGCACAGAGCCCGACGCGGGGCTCGAACCCACGAACCGTGAGATAATGACCTGAGCTGAAGTCGGACGCTCAACCGACTGAGCGACCCAGATACCCCAAGTAGGTTTTCCATTACACATACTAGTTTCTAATGTTTTCACTTGTAACAACAAAATGTCACTGTTGTGATCTAAAATATCAAAGAAACTTATCGATTATTAGTAAAAAGGAGAAGAAGGGCGGAAATGGGGGAAAGGGAGAGAGGCAAACCATGAGAGACTCTTGAATGCTGACAAAAACTGAGGACTGAGGGATGTGGGGGGGAGGGGGCATGGGCATGGAGGAGGACACTTGTGGGGATGAGCACTGAGTGTTATGTGGGAACTAATTTGACAATAAACTATTTGTAAAAAAAAAAAAAAAGAAAGAAAGAAAGAAAAAAGGAATTCAGGGGGCACTTGGGTGTCTCAGCCAGTTAAGTGACCGACTTTGGCTCAGGTCATGACCATGGGTTCCAGCCCCACATCGGGCTCTGTGCTGACAGCTCAGAGCCTGGACCTGCTTCAGATTCTGTGTCTCCCTCTTTCTCTGCCCCTCCCCAACTCCTACTCTGTCTCTCTCAAAATTAAATAAAATTTTTTTTAAGAAAGGAAAAAAGGATTCATACAAGGAATTATACGCATGTAACCATTAGTGCCAGTGTTAAACGGGGTGCTTAAAATATAAGTGTTATAAGGTAAAAATATAATAGTGTGTGTCAGGTATGATTCAGATGCAGTGGAAAGAAAGCTCTCCAGGTAGTTCAAGCAGAAGAAGAATCCAGCCATTGCGTGAGTGCGTTTGATTGTGAGAACCTGAGTCACATCTGTGGTCCTGGATGCGGAAGAGTCTGGCACAGATAGTCACTGGATTTTCCAACCGCTGCAGGAAGATATGCTGGGAGAAGCTGAAATGCACGTCGATGAAGACACTGCATGGTGCATGCCACCATCCACTCTTTTCTCCTGCCTCTGTTCATGCTCCTGGTCCATCCCCTACTTACATTTCCAAACATCAGCCAATATTTACCTCCTAGAAGGAAGAGTGCCCACCTTGAGTGGGAAGTTGAGGTGAGGAGGTTTGAGAACAAGAAAGGTAGGGTACAGTGCTGGGTGGTGTCGAGAGAAAAGAAATAAGAAAATGCATCCAGGAGAGGAGGAGATATATTGAGGAGAGAGATCATCGTCTTGAAACACCGGAGCAGTATCCCTTAGGCCATGGCCCATGGTAGGAGACTTCCTGTTTCAGACCTATAAGTACGCAAGACTCAGGAAAGGCCCAGGTATTTAAGGAACTGCCCATTATCGTAGCAACGGAGGAGGGAGCCCTTGAGCTAAGAAACTAACAAACCCTTTCTAACTCCCCTGCCTAACCCC
>NW_027530193.1:1170777-1188222 GCF_008692635.1 Crocuta crocuta | reverse complement strand
GATACTCCTTTCGATAGCTAGTCTGTGAAAATCTACTGATTTTAAAATAAGAAAGAAATTTGGAAATCACATAAACCGTACAAAAATACTAATTTTGAAAGCAGAAGTGAGTTACAAACCTTAAAAACATTTAAAATGGGTTTTGGGGGTGCCTGGGTGGCTCAGTCTGTTAAGTACCTGACTCTTGATTTTGGCTCAGATCATGATCTCACAGAACGTGGGCTCAAGTCCCACACTGGGCTCTGTAATGACAGCACAGAGCCTACTTGGGATTTTTATCTCTCCCTTNCCCGGTCCCAGCAGTGCACGCTCTCTCTCTCTCCTCTGAAAATAAGTAAATAACACTTCAAAAATATATACATTAAAATGGAATTTTAAAAATCCTAAGTAAAATGCCACCACAAAGATGAAAAAAATGGATATTCTAAAATGAACATCGAAAATTACTGAAGCAAATTGAAAGTATGAAGAACCACATAAAGCAGAGATACAGAAATTCAAAGAAGCAATAGCAAGGTAACAGGAAGGTGTGAAGTGACATCTGACAGAGCTCAAAAGAGAAATTGAAGACAAGGTCCAAAACAATGCAGAAATAAAGACTAAAGAAGGAAAAAAGGAAGGAAAATAAGGAAAGCAAAGAACACAAAATAAAAATTAAAACTAGCTTTAAAATGATTCCAGAGAAAGCCTTAAGTATTGAAAAACAAGTCAATAGAGACCCAACAGACATATAAATCAAGCCCCACAAAGAAGAAAAACAAAACACCACAATAAAAGAATTATTTAAAACTGTAATTAAAGACAATATTTCTGAAATAAAAGCAGGCTTGAGTCTACGGATGGAACGTTTACACCTTGGTAAACACAAGAGGCACGAAAGTCAAGTATTTAGACTGTAAAGATAGAGATAGAAGACTTCTGGAAGCCAACACCCCTCAAAAAATCCAAAATCCAAAAAAAATCAGGTTAAATGACAGCCGGTAAAGAAACAGGGCAAAACTTAAAGGCACTCAAGGAAAAAACTATGCACTGAGATTTTTTTTACCCAGCTAATTTGTCCGTGAAGTAAAGACACTACAAGAATATATTTCTGAGCATGCAAGAACTCAAGGAGTATTGTTTCCAAGAGCTTTCCTGAGCGGTTTCTAAGGGACGAGATACGCTTGACCAAGGTTTGCAGGAATTACCAAAAGGACCCCGTGTTGAACACTGGACACTTTAACTGCGGAAATAAGACTAAGACAAAGTGGTAACAGACAGTATGTAAATCTGCCATGCTGTGAAAACATAGAAATAGTGAAACTTCCGTCAAATAGGAGGAAGTGAAGGAAGGAAGGTAGATAAAAGAATAAGCTGCTGATTGCTTTACATATAATAGTTTCAAGTCAAGGGATATTTAAAACAATAAGCTTCAAAAGAGTTAAACACTTTGGTGCATCAAAGGTCACCGCAGGATCATGAAAAGACCACTTGCAGAATGGGGGAAAGGATGTGCAAATCGGGCATCTGATAAGGGCCTAGTATCCAACAATAAAAAGATAAATGACTCAATTTTAAAATGGTCAAAGTCCTAAATGTCCATCAACTGACAAATGGATAAAGAAAATGTGGTTTATGTATACAATGGAATACTACTTGGCAATTAGAAAGAAATCTTGCCATTTGCAGCAGTGTGGATGGAAATACGTCAGTCAGAGAAAGACACATATCATATGTTTTCACTCATATGTGGAATTTGAGAAACTTCACAGAAGACCATGGGGGAAAGGAAGGGGGAAAAATACAGAGAGGGAGGGAGGCGAACCGTAAGAGACTCTTAAATACAAAGAACACGCTGAGTGTTGCTGGGGGGAGGGGACAGGGGAAAATGGGTGATGGGCACTTGTTGGGATGAGTGCTGGGTGTTGTATGTGAGAAATGAATCACTGGAACTAACTCCAAAACCAGGAGCACACTGTATACCTGTATGTTAGCCAACTTGACAATAAATTGTATTTTCAAAAAAGAAAAAATAAATAAAATAAAATAAAATAAAATGGTCAAAGGACTAGAATACATTTTTCTCTAGAGAAGATATACAAAGAGTCGATGAGCATGTGAAAAGATACTCAACATCATTAGCCATTAGGAAAATGCACCCAAATCACAAGATACTACTGCACACCCATAGACTGACTATAAATTTTATTTTTAATTTTTAAGTTTATTTATTTATTGAAAGAGAGAGAGAGCGAGGGAGAGAGAGACAGAGAGAGGGAGAGAGAGAGAGAATCCCAAGTGGGTTCTGTGCTGTCAGCACACAGCCCGACATGGGGCTAGATCCCCCGAACCGAAGGGTGAGATCATGACCTGAGCCAAACTCGAGTCCAGCGCTCCATCGACTGAGCCTCCCAGGCACCCTAAAAATTTTTCCTCAATGGTCAATGCCAAGTGTCGGCAAGGATGTGGAGAAATTGGAATGATTGTACGTTGCTGTTGAGAATATAAAATGGTGCAACATGAACAATCCCAAAGGCGTGAGATATGAGAACCCAGAGCTCAGGCCTGGCTGAACTACACGGTTCACCTCTCTCCTGTAAGAGACCACTCCGTGAAGACTGGGGGAGGTGGCTGTTTTACCTCGTGCGCTGAAACTAACATGGGGAGCAGAGGAAAGCGAAGTGTCCACACTGGCCCTGGGACACCCGGAAATCCCTCCTCCACATCTGTAGGCCGCTCCCCCCCCCACCGCTCACCCACTTGCTTCCAGCCCCAGCTCCTCCAGTCCCTCTCTGAGCCTCAGTTCTTGTTTTGTTTTTCATTGGATTTGAGGGTTTGGATGCAAAGGGCCAGGCTAGCTCTGACATTATAGGGTCTGAATACATCAACGCCCCTACTAAGAATAAAATTAACTCCTTTTAAAAAAAAAAAAAAAAACACACATCAATAGGAAGACATTTGACCTGAATAAAGTGGACTTTTCCCCACCCAGTGTTACTGAGAAGTCATTGGCATACATCACGGTGTCAATTTAAGTGCACAGCATGATGGTCTGATTTATATGTATTGTGAAACGATCACCATAACAGGTTTAGTTAATATCCATCTTCTCCTGTAACTGCAATAAAAAGAAAAAACATTCTCCTTGTGATAAGAACTTCACAACGTACTCTCTCTACGACTTCCTCGTATGTCACGTAGCAGTGTGTGCTATGGGCCTCATGTTGTCCATTACATCCCTGGGGCTTATTTATCTTGTAACTGGAGGTTTGCTTCTTTGGACCTTCCTCCAGTTCCCCTGCCCCGCACCCCCTCCTCTGGTACCCGCAAGTCTGATCTCCTTTTCCACGGGTTTGGTGGGGTTGTTTGGGTTTTTTCTAGATTTCACACGTAAGTGACTCAAAGTACTGTATTTGCCTTTCTCTGAAGCTGACCTTTTAAAATTTGACTTTTGGGAGGTTGGCCTCCTGCTGTGGGTGGAGGTGGGAAGCAGAGGCCGAAGGGTGGGGGTGGGCAGGCAAAGAACTTCATGGCTCCTCTTACCCCTCCAGGAAGACACAAGCCATGTCCCCTCCCCTGTTCTCCAGGGGACACAGGGAAGAAGGTGGGCTGGGCTGGGGTAGAACCTTGACGCCAGGGCAGCTTAGAGTCCAAGCCAGGACCAGTGCCTGACCTCCAGGCCTGGCAGATAAAAAGATACCATAAGTGGTGACCATGATTCATATTTTTAAAGTACATTTTATTTATTTTTTTAAATTTTAATGTTTATTTTTCAGAGAGAGAAAGACAGAGCGGGAGCCAGCGAGGGGCAGAGAGAGAAGGAGACACAGAATCTCTAGGGTCCAGGCTTGGAGCTGTCAGCACAGAGCCCGATCTAGGGCTTAGACCCATGTACCACGAGATCATGACCTGAGCTGAAGTCGGACGACTGAGCAACTCAGGCACCCTGCGATGGTTCATATTTTTAAACATTTTCTATATCTCAGGCTCCGTACCAAATACTGTATATACATTATCTCATTTACCCCTGTGAGCACCCCCTAGGGTCCTATTTTCCCCCCGCACTGCAAACACAGAGCTTAGGCTTCAAGAGGTTAAATAATTCTCTGGTCAATAAACAGAGTAATTTATATTTTTAAACACTACCGATAACTAGTTAGAAAATGTAATAGTAAAAAAATTCCTATTCAACATTATCAAAATCTATAAAACACCTACAAATAAACCCACCTAGAAATGTATAGAAATTTTCCGGGGAAAAATAATCTGCATGGTATAAAAACAAGAAGATCTAGATACACTGTTTGAATTTTTCCATAATTAAAAAAAAAAAAGATTTTTAAACATATACTCTTTCCCCAGTGGGAATCCTCCACAAGGGAAAGGCGTCCATCGTTTCCAACAGAATTTATAGCTTAAATAGAATCAGAATCAAGAGTCGGTGGGTTTCTGCAACCCTTGATGAAATCATTGATTGAGGTGATGATCACCCACATCTGAAATCATCAGGTGAAGGTTTGACGGGGAGGAGACATTGACAGGGTGCCTAATCATCACCCCACAGTCTGTCTGCTGTTCGCAAGGAGGAAAGCACAACTTTTCAGTGGGAGTGTTAGGACACACTGCCTCTAGGGCACTCATCTGTCTTCTGCACACTAGAAGTGGTCGGTGAGGCCTGGGTTCCTCCTGAGGTGATGTGGCAGGAAGCACACAGCATCACCTGTGAAGTGCTCTTGACATTTGAACTTGACATTTGAGCCTGGAACCCCAGAAGCCTCTAAAGCTAATGCCCATCGACAGGAAATACAAAGTGTCGAGGAATATGTTGAAAGCTATCACGGGGAAGTAATGTGAGACACACTAAAGGGCACTTTATCTGCTGTGTTCAACAAATAAATACCATGAAGAAGAAGGAAGAGAAAGGGAAAGGAGAGGGGACGCAGGAGTTGGAAGGAATGTTCTACATTAAAAGAAACTTACAGGATGTTATAGCCAACATGGTGTGTGCCCCTCGTTTGCAGTCTGATTTAAACAAATCAACCAAAGAAAGTCATTTTTGAGACAATAAGAAAAATAGAAAGAAATAGAATAGTAGATGGTAAGAAGTTACTGTTAATTTTGTTAGGAATGACAACAGTATCATGATTACGGGAGAAAATGTCCTTATTTCTTTGAGATGCATATACTCAAGTAGTTCAGGATAAAATGTGAGATGCATTGAATTTACTTTAAAATACTTCTAGGGCGCCTGGGTGGCTTAGAGTTGGTTAAGCGTCTGACTTTGGCTCAGGTCATGATATCACGGTTCATGGGTTCGAGCCCCACACTGGGCTCTGTGATGATGGCTCATATCCTGGGGCCTGCTTCCGATTCTGTGTCTCACTCTCTCTCTGCCCCTCCCCAGCTTTCCTCTGTTTCTCTCTCTCTCTCCCAAACATCAACAAAAACATTAAACAAAAATACTTCTGCCGGCTAAGGGGTTGAGGTCTACGTGCAGAAAGTGTTGGAGAATGTCAGTTGTTGGGGCTTTCAGGTGGAAGATGAAGAAGCCCCAGGGATCTAATGTGCATACAGCATGATGACTACAGCTATTGTACACTTTGAAGTTGCCAAGAGAGTAAAGTTTTCTTTACTCTTGCTGGATAGTGCTCACTCTCCTTCCTGCAACCCCCACAACCCTAAGTTCTATTGAGATGTAATGGGCATACAGCACAATATAAGTTTAAGCTTACGGCATAATATTTAACTTATGTATATCATGAAATGATGACCACAGTAAGTTTGGTTAACATCCATCATCTCACATAGATACAAAAGAGAAAACGAAAACTTAATGTTCTCACCATAACAACAACCACAGAATTGTAATTGCGTGAGGAAGAGGATGTACTAACTAGTTTAATCCTGGTATGTCTTTTGCAGTATGTTTGTGTGTCGAATCATCACATTGGGCACCATAAGTTTACACAATATTGTATGTCACTTGTATCTCAACACAGCAGGGAAAACTGGTAACTATTGAATCTGGGTATACAGGGCTTCATAAAAGTACTTACTGGTTTTTGTGTGTGTAGCTTTGGAAATGTTTATGGTAAAGTGTATAACAAAAAACAAATTTGGTTTTGAAACTTAAACAATGATTAGGTTCACATGGAAGACTGGAATCTTTGCATGATGGACAATTGAAAAAGTAGATTAACAGAAGGGAATGAACGGTTCCAGTCACTAAAATGTGTTGTGAAGTGACAGTTAAAGAAGAAGCACTGGCTCAGGACTAAATAGCCAAGGAGAGAGGATAGAAAACTCATTAAGGGCCCCTGTTACATATAAGATGTGAGTTTTTTATAGATTTCTCATTTTCAATCAAAGGTAAAATTTGAATTATCTGCTGAATGATACCAGGTCAGCTGTTTAATAACCTAAGAGAAAAGGCATTTCCATATGTCACATGTTATGTCAACATAAAAGTCAAATGGATCAAAGAATTAACATGTTTTTCAAAAATACCAGAGTCAAAAAGACTTTTTTTCAGCATAAAAACCAAGGGAGAAAATATACATGAAAAGACTGGTTTGACTACCCTCCTAAAGTTATTTGGTTTTTTTAAATAATTTTTTTATAGTTTATTTATTTTTGAGACAGAGAGAGACAGAGCATGAGTGGAGGAGGGGCAGAGAGAGATGAAGAGAGAGAATCCTAAGCAGGCTTCGCACCATCAGCACAGAGCCTGATGTGGGGCTCGAACCCATGAACCGTGAGATCATGACCTGAGCCGAAGTCGGACACCCAACCAACTGAGCCACCCAGGTGCCCCTACCCCGCTAAATTTAAAACTTGGGTACAGGGGCACCTAGGTGGCTCAGTTGGTTAAGCTTCCAACTTTGGCTCAGGTCATGATCTCACGGTTCATGGGTTCGAGCCCCACATCAGGCTCTGTGCTGATGGTGCGAAGCCTGCTTAGGATTCTCTCTCTTCATCTCTCTCTGCCCCTCCCTGACTTATGCTTTCTCTTTCTCTGTCAAAATAAGTAAATACAAACTTATAAAAAATAAATAAAATACAACTTTGGTGCAAAGCAAAATCAAGGAAACAAGTATTTACAAGATGGGATTTAATTTGCATTTATTAAGGTCATCCCATTCAATCCTCAGAATGACCTTGTAAAATGAATATTATCTCTATTTCATAGAAAAGTAAACTGAGGTTTTAAAAAGTTAAGTGATTTGTCCAAAGTCACACAGCTAGAACCTGGTGGCGATAGGATTCAAACCCAGGTCTGCCTGACTCCCGTTTGCTTTGGCTAACCACTTGGCTAACTTGTGTGGGACAAGTTAGTAGTGTCCCTAATATGTAAACAGTTTTACAACTCAATAATAAAAATAAAAGTATCCCCAATAAAAATGAGCAAAGTATAAAAACAGGAGATTCCAAAGAGAAGACAGACACTCGATCAGTATAAACGTAGGAAGAAATGCTCTCTCACCAATTTCAGGGAAAGGTAAATTAAAATGAGACACTTTCCCATTGGTAAAGATATTATATACTTCTCTCTTAATATCCTGCCTGAATTTTAGCACTGCCTGTTCTCTTTCTAGCATTGCCTTCTCTGTTCAGGATTTGAATAGCAGGGCAGGCAGGTAAGAGAAGACTCCAGTTACTCAAGCCTGAGTCAAACGCCCTCGTCTGTGACGGGGGAAGTATCTGGTGACAGACAGCCAACCAGAATTACAGGACTGGGGAGCAATGACTCCACCAGAGGAAGAGATACCACGGACAAAAGCAAGAGATATCTGCCTCAGAGCACCAGTGGCTCCCACATTCATTTACGTCTTTCTGAAACACAATTTGACTGAATATTCCAAACCTAAGAAGCAATCACTCCTCTTTTTTTTTTTATAGTTTATTTTAGTGCTCACTTCGGCAGCACATATACTAAAATTGGAATATAGTTTATTTTATTTTTATTTTTGAAACAGAGAGAGACAGCACAAGTGGGGGACGGGCAGAGAGAGGGAGACACAGAATCTGAAACAGGCTCCAGGCTCTGAGCTGTCAGCACAGAACCTGATCCAGGGCTTGAACCCATGAACTGTGAGATCATAACCTGAGCCAATGACGGTGCTCAACCGACTGAGCCACCCAGGCACCCCAGCAATCACTCCTTTTGACCTAGCATTTCTTTTTGTTTGTTTGTTTGTTTGTTTGTCTGGGTTTTTAAAAACTGGGTTTTGGTTTTGAGATTCCTCACTGAAGTATAACTGACATATAACATTATATTAGTTTCCAATGTACAATGTAATGATCCGATACTTGTATGTACTGTGAAATGATCACCAAAATAAGTCTAGTTAACGTCCATCACCACACGTAGTTACATTTTTCTTATGAGAACTTTTAAGATCTACTCTCTCAGCAACTTTCAAATATACAATACCATATTATTAATTATAACCACCATGCTATATGTTATATATATGTTATATGTTATATATGCTATATGTTATATCTCCAGGACTTATTTATTTTATACCTAGAAGTTTATAGCTTTTGGCTGACCTAGAATTTCTACTTTAACAAATCTACCCTAAGAAGATAGAGATGTGCCTGGGTGGCTCAGTTGGTTAAGTATCTGACTTCGGCTCAGGTCACCATCTCATGGTTCAGGAGTTTGAGCCCCGCCTCAGGTGAGCTCAAGCCCCACATCAGGTGAGCTCGAGCCCTGCTTCCAGTCCATACTATCAGGGCGTGGGATTCTCTCTCTCTCTCCCCCTCTCTGTCCCACTCACTCATGCTCTCTCTCTCTCAAATAGAAACTTTTAAAAAAATGACAACTTAAAAAAAAGAAAGAAAATAGAGATGATTCAAAATGTATACACAAAGGTTGTCGTCACAGCTTTGAGTGAAAAAAATGGACATCCATGTTCTACAATAGGAAACTCTATGCTTTAGCATATCAGTCTTATAAAATACCATGTAATCATTAAAAATGATGATATTGGAGGATACTTCATGACACAAGAAAATATGTACAAAATCATCTTAATTGAAAAAGCATTTCTTCAATATATATGTGTAATTCGTAATCAGGGGGAAAAATAGTCCCATAAAATTCTCCCGTTCCAAAAGAAACATCAGACCATAGAACATAGGGCCCCTCCCTCTTTTCCTGAGAGCTTAGAAGACAGCATGAGGGATTCTAGTTAAACCCAACGAGGGCCGCCTGGGTGGCTCAGTCGGTTAAGTGTCTGACTTTGGCTCAGGTCATGATCTCATGGTTCGTGGGTTCAAGCCCTATGTTGGGGGCCATGGAGCCTGTTTCGGATTCTGTGTGTCCCTTTCTCTCTGTTCCTCCCCTGCTGGCTCTCTCTCTCTCTCTCTCTCTCTCTCTCTCAAGTAAATAAAGGATTTAAAAAACTTAAAAAAAAAAAAACCACTCCAACGAAGAACTTCCCAGCTGTGAGGGTTGAATGGAATGTCCTCTTCCTTTCTCGGGGTGAGATGAAGTAATGCCTTGCTCCCAGGGCCCAGTGATTGATGGGGATCGTGGGGAGGCAATGACAGAAGTCCCATCTTAGTTAGGAATTAACAGTGGATTCTTGAGCCAGTCCCCGCCCATCCCAGGGCTACAGTTTCTTCGTCTTTCAAAAGGGAGGGTGACAACGATGGTCTTGATTCCCTGCAGGGCTGATAAGATACTAAGGTTCAGTGGGGGTGTCGGTTTGGGGCGCTTTAAGACCCTGAGCCCCCGTGCCTCTTCCACAAATTACAGGAGCCAAATAATGTGAAATCTAAGCACAGTCCTTGGCTGTGATGATTTTTTTTTGCTCAGGATCTCTCAGGGCCGGGGAAAGAGGCCCAGAAGCCACCTACATGTGCTGTGACCAGTAACCACAGTCCAACATCCACCCTGACAACTGAGCCCTGGGCAGAGGGTGGTCCTACCAAAGGCCATCGGAGGTGATGTCACTGAAGGCCGGGAGATCTCTTTTTCTCCCATCCACAGAAGCCCAGGAGGAGAGGCCAGAGCTGCCCTCACTCACTGTGCCTGCCAGACCTGAACCCCAATTCCCCCTAGGCATCCAGAACTCTGCAACCTCCTTCTTGCCATTCTGAGCTTCAGACCTTGCCATTGCTGGGGCTTCAAGACCTTCGAGAGCCAGGAAGGGGATTATCTGTTGAGACATCCTTTCAATGGATGAGAAAAGCCGAGGCCTGAAGAGGGAGCAGACTTGCCTGAGGTCTCAGCCCCAGTCAGCAATACAGGCAGGACCGGATCCCGGCCCCCAACACCCAGCACCTGCTCCCACCCATCTTTGGTTCTTGCACAAGCGTGCTTGCACTGGGGTTCTGGGCAGGGGGTGGGGCCAGGGCGAGACAAACAGGTGCCACTGCGGCCACCTCCTGTCTTTGCTCCCCTGACTCAGCTGCTCTGGCCTCCCCGGAGCTGCGAAGTGTTCATTTAGGGGCCCCTGGCCCCCGGCCTTATTAAGTGCCGGCAGCAGAAACATGAGGGCCTGGAGCCTTCTCCTCCTGGTGGCCCTCCTGGCTTTGGGGAGCCAGCTGCCTGCTGCCTCGGCCAGGAGGAAGGGAGGTGAGTGTGGGTAGGTTTCTCTGTTCTGGGAATGAGGCAGCTCCTACCTCTCTGGGGAGAGTGAGGGTTTGGGGAAGGCAGGCAATGCAGCGTGTGTGTGTGTGTGTGTGTGTGTGTGTGTGCGCGCGCACGTGTGTGTGTATGCCCGTTTCTTGCTGCTTCCGGCCTCAGCATGCCTTGTGTGTACACCTTTGCACTTGCCAACCTGCCCTGTCTGTAGCTGTAAATGTCTCCATGCCAGTCTCTCGGTGCTGGTCTACACATCTGAGTGTGAGATGTGTGTGTGCCTGTGTATGTGTGCGCGCGTGTGTATCTTTGCGCCTGCTTGTCCGTACAAATTTGTGTCTGCACACGTATATTTAGGCATGGCTGCATGTTTGTGTCTGTGCATCTGTACATGTGTGAACATACATCTCTGTATCTCTGGGGGTGGGGGGAGCACACTTGCCGGTACCTGCCCTCCACACTGTCTCCATGGAGGTATTAGGATCTGTGGGCCTGTGTGGCAATGAGATGACCCTTTCTGTCATCTTCTGTGGCTAACAAGGCTGTGACTGGTCTGGCCCCCACCCATCTTGTTTCTGTCTTCCTCGGGTCCTTCCTGTCCCAGAGCCCAATCTGTGCAAGGGACCCTCAAACCAGGCTGGGGTATGGTTTCTGAGATCTGTTGGTAGGAAGCTCCACCCTTACCTCTCTTTCCCGGCCCCCCCTCCCCGGCTTCCTCAAGAACGCTGGGCCTGACCTGTCAACAGGTGGGGGAAGATGGGGCTGTTGAGTAGCTAGACAGGTGCCTCCCCACCTGGCCGAGGTCTCCGCCTCCTGTCTTTCTGGGACTGGAATACTGTGACCTACATACACCTCTGTGTCCCTGGCCCTGCCTTGGGGGAAGGGGACAGTAATGTGGACAGGTTCCCTCCTCCACACATCCTGGAGAGCAGTTCCCTCCCTTCTCTCTGCCCCCTCTAGCCTAACGTCTGCCTTCCTCAGAGGCAGGGCTTGGGGAGGAGAGTGCTCAGAGACCTCAGGCTGAGGAGGGAAAGGCACTAGCAAGTTCCAAGGTCAGACCCCTGTTGGCTATGATTCATGTGTCCTCACCACATTCCTCTTCACTGAGATGCTGAGAGACTGGGACTATTTTTATCCCCATTTGGCAGATGACAAAACTGAGCCACTTGAAATGCCAGTTCTGACCCTCTCTTCCAGTCTGTCTGTTCCTCAAGTCTCAGCTCCTGGTCCCTCCTCCTAGAAGTTCTCCTGGCTGTATGATAGGGTCCCCACCCCCAGCCCACAGGGCGCTCCCTCTTTGACTTCGGACAGCTTCTCCCAGCTCACTCCCCAAGGCTACTTCAGGGACCTCAGAGTCTTCCCAGGGTCCTGCCTACCCTCAGCCTGGGGAGGAGGGGCTAATCCAAGTAGGGGGCTCCCCCACACTAGCTGTTTTTTCTCCAGCAGGGGGCAGCAATTCAGTATAAGACAACCCAATCCAAGCCAGTGAAGTCAGTTTTGAGCACTTACTGTGTGAGCAAGGTGCCTACTGTGTATGTGGCTAGCATCCAGTCAGGGGCCGGAGGGGGAAGGTAGACACAGCACCGGATCCAGCTCTTGCACCTTTTCTCAGATGCTAGACTAAGTGAAGGCCTGGGGCCGGGCTCTATCCTCTATAGCACTCAGTGGTGGGCTCTCAGAGGACTCCGAGTCCTAGCCCAGGCCCCTGTGGGTCTGGGCAGTCACTGCCCTGTCAACCCTTGCTTTCTCCCTTTCAATGGAAGAATGCACGGATTCAAGCCTTCTGCATGAAATCTGGAAATGGCCCAAAAATCCTAACAAGAAAAATGGCTGAATCAGCTCTGGGACAAAACACTCTAGAGCCGTCTGAGGACCACCTTACAGTCAGAGCTAATACATATCCCTGAAACAATGACACTTGCAACAGGACAAGCCCACAGTGCAGTTGTGGCTGACCGTGGATGTGTGACAACGTCCCAGGCTGGCAGCAGCTGACACTGTCCTGATGCTGGACCCCCTTCAAAATCCTTTCTTTCAAATAGTCGCTGAGCCACTGGTGTTTTGCATGAAGGGCTGTGCTTTAGCCTATTTAGACTAGGTGGTCTATTCTCATAGCTTCCAGTCAAGGAGAGAAGGAGACAAATAGATGTGGAGTCACAAGCTCGGAAGGAAAGCTCCTTTGGGTGTGTGTGGGGTGGGAGAGAGGGCTGACCTAGGCAGCCAGAGGTCAGAGACTAGGGTCTCCCCAGGAGAAGCCGCGCGTTTCTGCAGAGACCTGATGGCAGGGGTGTATGGGGTGTAGGTGAGAGCACAAAGAAGCAAGTTCTCTGAGAAGAGAGGCAGCTGGAAGCAGAGCAGGAGCCCCAAACGGAAAAGTGTGGAGGCTGAGGTGGGGGGCAGCCCCAGACCAGCCACAGCCTGTTGGCCCAGTTGGAGATTTTGAACTTGACTTTTTCCTGTCCTTCATGTCATCGTAGTCTCAAACCAGCCCTGGGAGGAAGGAGTTCAGCTTCCTATTCCACAGACAGAACACTGACGCTTGCAGTAAAAACAAAACAAAACAACACACACACACACCCCAAAAACAAACAACCCCCCCCAACAAAAAACCATTGCCAGCCACTTGTAACAATGTGGATGGACCTTGAAGGCATTACCCTAAGTGAAATAAATCAGCCAGAGAAAAAAGGCTAATATTGTATGATCTCACATTGGAATCTAAAAATCAAAACTAAACAAAAAACCAAGGTCAGAGATATGCAGAACAGATTGGTGGTTGTCAGGGGGCGTGGGTGAGAGGTGGGTGAAATGGGTGAAGAGGAGTCAGAGGTACAAACTTCCAGGTATAAGAGAAATAAGTCCCGGGGATGTAATATACAGTGTGGTAACTATAGTTAATAATACTGTCTTTCGTACTGGAAAGTTGCCAAGAGAGGTTTCAAAAGTTCTCATCACAAGAAAAAAGATGCGTAACTATGTGTGGGGACAGGTGTTAACTAGACATGTTGTGATCATTTCACAATGTATACAAATCTCTAATCATTTTGCTGTACACCTGCCGGGAGCCGCACCGGCCTCTATTGATGGCAGTCACAGCAAGGAAATGGCAGTGTTTTCACAGCTCCTGCCATGAGAAATGAAAACTGGTATCTCCTGTTACTACTGGCTCATGTTGTGCTGGTATTGACCAGGCCTCACAATAGTCCATATCAGACCAACATTCTGAACACAGATACCTCATAAGGAAAAGCATATTCCTGCCTTTACAAGAGAGATTTTAGATGAAAGCTCTATGGATGATTGTCAAAAGGCTCTTCCTAAGGGCCTTGCAGATCCAAGACTTAGGGGGTTAAGAACACAAGAATTACAACTGAGCCTGGCCCTGAGACAAAGAGCCTAACTTAGAGTTAAGGTACAGATAAGGGCAGAACTTTAAGTTAATACTTACACCTCCTCCTAATTGGTGATGTATGGCAGTCCCTTCCCCAAGGCCTACTTTCTGCAAACACCCTCCCTTACAGGTGTCTAGGATGAGGATAGATAAGAGTAGCTAAAGCATTACCCACAAACAAAAGGCTGACACTTTTAGGGCCTCCATTGTGTTCACACATTCAGCAACAAATAGGTTTCCACAAACAACTTATTACCCAACTCAGAAACATTCATTTGAGAGCCAGACAGAATGACTCCTAGCCCATCTATACACTTAACCTATGACCTAACCTTAGCGTTATTAACTTAGAACAAATATGTATCCTGTCTTTTACTAAGAATACCCTAATTCTCTAGTTATAAGATTTACTTAACCCTCACTATAATTGGAATAGTTCTGCAAGAATATTTCTGTAAAACCTGCTTCTGTACACTTTTCAAAGCATCTTACCACAAAGAGTTATCCATTGTAAAAATTCCTTTTTCTGATGTCATGTTATCATTTAACCTATAAGTAAAGACACCAAAACCGACAGGACAGAGATGCCTGCCTGGTGATCAGAAAGAATCTCGGGGCTCTCTCACTCTCTCTCTCGCCGACACCGTCCACCCTTAAGGGACCCCTGGACCTGCTGGAGCCGGCTCGGCCTCCAGCATACACCTGAAAGGAATATAATGCTATGTCGATTATACCTCAATAAAAATTTTAAATAAAAATAAAAGCAAGTCCACCCCCCGGCCCTAAAACACAAAAACAGATTCCCAAAGGACAGGAAAGAAGTAAGTGGTTGAGAACTCAGATCTTGTGATTCCCAGGTGGGCACTTTAGGACGTGACTCCGGACTGCCTCTAGCTAAAAATTCGGGGGGTTCTCTTCCAGAAAAATTTGGGGGCTGCCCCCCAGACGATGGGCCCTGCCTCCTTTCGGTGCCTGACCACTGCATGGACGACAGCCAGTGTCCTGCAAGGATGAAATGCTGCTACAAATCTTGCTTCCGCCAGTGTGTCCATAAGATCTCAGGTAAGTGTCCTTCTCCACCTTGCGGGGGACCCCCAAGCCCGGAGCCCCGGGGCTGGGCAAAGGCAGGGCTCAGCCAGGCCCCTGTGTTGCAGTCAAGCCCGGCAGCTGCCCCGAGGACCGCCTGCGCTGCCTCAGCCCCATACAGCATCTATGTCACACGGACTCCGACTGCAAGGGCTCTGCTCGGTGCTGTCTGGGCGCATGCGGCCGTGACTGCCGCAGCCCTGCGTGAGGTACGTCCCTGCGCATGCGTGGCAGGGTCTTTCCCGCTCTCGCCCCCCCACACCCCACCCCCTTAGATGTTCTTCCAGTTCAGTAAGCCTAACCGGTTACCCACCTTCCCAGAGGCCTGGGGTTGTCCACACCAGAACTGGGGAAGAGGGTGGGGTGGGAGGGGTCCCCGTTAGGACCGTGGAGGAACCCGGCACCCTCTGTTCTCTTGCAGCCTTTACTGTGTCCCCTGGACCACAACCCTAGACTTTTAGCTCTGAGCTTTGGTTTGCCCTTGTGAAGGAGGGCCATCCTGCCTTAGAGGCCACCAGGGCTGAGCTCAGGGGGTTGGTGGGGGATGAAAGTTTCTAAAGAACCCAGAGCCTTATTGTTGGAGGAGTAACCCCTTCCTTCTCTCTCCTCAGGCTAATTCTGGTTTCAGATTGTCAAGCAATGGGGTTCCTAGCAGGAAGAGCTGATGATGGGGGGAGCCTGGGACCCCGCCCAGACAGCACTATCGGCCGGCCACAGCTCCAACCTTCTGATGAGCACTGATCTGCTCTCACCTCCCATCCACTCCTTGTTTCTCTTCCCCAGAGTCAAGGTGCACAGATAGATTCGTATCACCCTGTGCCACCACCAATTTCTTCATACAGTTTCTCCTAAAATGCCCAATTCAGATAGGCCCCTCTTTTGGGGGGGGGGGGGTCCTAACCCCTCCCTCAGGCAGTCTAGCCACCAGGAAGTTATGTTCTAGCAGAGTTTTCCAGACATTACCTATTCGCATACCCCTTTCCACAATTTTCACCACTCTGGCAAAATAGAATTGCCTCATCTTTGTGTACTCTGCACTATGTATCTGATGTTTTTCTTTAAGTGGACTCACTTTTGTATATAAATTTATTTCAGAAGAAAAGCTTGATATCATCACTATAAAAATGGGATACTCAGGACCACTTGCCACAAATAAAATGTAATTGTAAAAGCAGATGCAATGAAAATGGCTAAATTCCATTAAAGCAAATCTTGTCAGATTACACGGTATTAAATTCTACCTAGATGCTGCCACCCCCAACACTGTGTGCCTAAAGTCTGCTCTCTGTTGTAAATGAAAATGAGCAGGTTATGTTAAAGACACAAATCTCTGAACTGTGACCTCCTTCCTGGGGTAACTGAGTTGTATAATTTTGCATCCAGGTATACCCTCCAGTCATTTCGAATTGCTCCACATTTGGAGAATGTTGCTTGCACGGTGGGGATGTCATTATTTATGGGAGGGTGTGTCTCCCATTGGACACCTCATTCACCTCAATTTCTCAAGGGGTGGCCTATAGTCAGGGCCTAAGAGGGCGGGGAAGGGGGTCAATGAGGAAATGACAGTCATGCTGAGGGACATTCCTAGACCCAGACAGCTGGATTCCTGAATGTCCCATTCACCCAAGATTCATTTTGGGGAGGGGAAGAAGGCAGGCAAAGTTCTCCCTATTTTATCTGCTGGGTTTCCTTTTGTGTCCCAAAAGAATCTGGGGCCAAGCAGTCAACTGTGCAGGTTAAGTTGGGAATCCTGGGTCTTCTTTCCTTGTTCTCTCAACCTGGCAGCGTGGTCAGAGGTGAATCACCACTCAGGGACTCTATTTGCCCCTCGGAAGAGGGAAAGAATTCTACCTCCTCTCTGCCATGGTCCATGGGGTTCAAATGGCCCAGCTGTTG
Source organism: Crocuta crocuta (assembly GCF_008692635.1). NCBI lineage: Eukaryota > Metazoa > Chordata > Mammalia > Carnivora > Hyaenidae > Crocuta > Crocuta crocuta. The sequence goes on along the minus strand of NW_027530193.1, from coordinate 1,171,273 downwards.
ACCCCAGAGCAACAAATGCTAATTGTATGGATATATGGTAAAGTCCAAGAGAGAAGGGGGAGGAGAATAATCTGTAAGTCACTGACTCCCTGTGAGCCTGGATATTTCCTTTCTTTCTGGGCCTCAGTTTCCTCATCTATAAATTCAGGTGGTTGGAACAGATAACCCAGTACATTGTGCTGCTTGCACATGGACGGCCCTGCCCTCCGCACTGTTACCATGGCTTCCCTGGGGGAGAGTGGACATCCACAGCCCAGGGAGTTAGGGCTTGGCCATAGGACTGATGGGATGTGGGTGCAAGTGACAGCATGCCAGTTTCAAGGCAAGGCACCAGGCTTCTGGGAGACTCTGCCCTCTGCCATGAGAAGCACTTGCCCAGAAGCCCCCAGTCTTAGGATGAAGGATAACTGGGGCAGGAGCTGTCAAGACTGTAACTTGCAAGAGCCAAATAAATGTTTGTGACAGGAAGCCAGTGAGATCTGGGGCAGGGGTGGGG
>NW_027530193.1:1163472-1170694 GCF_008692635.1 Crocuta crocuta | reverse complement strand
GGGGTGGGGTGGGGGTGGGGGGGGCATTCATTATTGCTTTATAGCAGTGAGGGCTTGTCAAATTCAGATAATGATTGTTATTCTTTAGCGAGTGTCCATTCTATGCCCCACACTGTAAACCATCATCGTATTCATCCACCCCATAGCCCTGAGAAAGGTGGGCATTGTTATTCCCATTGGACAAGAAGAGCCTCTGAGATAAGTGATGGTCTTAAGTGGGTTCCCTGGAAGCAGATCTTTAGATGAAGATTCATAGGACGGCGGTGCTTTGGAAATGGTCCAGGAAACATGGGTCTGGGAGCAGAGAAGTATACCAGAAAGGGAAAGAGGCCACTAAGGGTGTGACAACAAGCAAAGTCTCACGGGGGAGGGGGGTCGAGAGATGAGAGTAAGTGACTCTTCAGAGTTGTCCCGCAGAGCAAGGGAGTTGGAGCATTTAGGCCTCTGTACCCCTCAGTCATCAGTTAATACCTATGGGATGGAGGACACAAATTCCCAGACACTTCAGGGGTGTCTGGGTGGCTCAGTCGATTAAGCGTCCAACTTAGACTCAGGTCATGATCTCACAGTTCGTGGCTTTGAGCCCTGCATCGGGCTCTCTGCTGTCAGCACAGAGCTTCCTTTGGATCCTCTGCCCTCCTCTCTCTCTGCCCCATCCCAGCTCGTTCTCTTTCTCTCTCTCTTACATAAATAAATAAACTTAAAAAGATTCCCAGGCACCTCAGGCCCTCCCTGTGTGTGGCATAGCAAGCTGCAGGAGGCTTAAGAAAGCCCCTTGACAAAGAGTTGCAGATTCTAGATGTTGGGAGGGAAAACACCCCGGGAGCCAATGTGCACAAAAGTGGAAAAGGGATCTGAGGGGATAGGGGCAAAGTGTGGGCTTCACCTGCTACAAAGATGAGGACCACACGAGAACAGTGGAGGAGGAAGCAACAAGGAACCTGGGTCTTTAGTACCACTCGTGGACAGCTGTCCCTGGACTGCTGAAAAAAGCCACCTCCCCTCCAGTTAAACTACCACGGCTCAGTTTGTATTCTTGCAGCTAAGGTGAATCATAATTGCTATGCTGGGTAAAGAAAGGCAGGAAGAGGTGTTCATGGAGGGGTGACAGTATGTGTTACTTCCTGCCATGTTCTTGAAAGGTAAGTGTTGTTCCCATTTTACAGATGAGGAAGATAAGAATCCAAGAGACATCACTTGGCCTGTGATCCCACAGAGATTTAGTGGGAAAGGCAGGACACAAACCCACTGAATTCATTATCTATTAATGTGTAGCAAATTACCACCCGTGTAGCAGCTTAAAACAGCACACATTTATTATCTCATAGTTTCTGTGGGTCAAGAATCCAGGCATAACTTAGTTGGGTCCTCAGCTTCAGGGCCTCACAAAGCTGAAATAAAGATGTCCAGCTAGGGCTGGGATCTCAGTGAATCTCCACTGCAGATCGCTTTCAAGTTCATGAGGTTGTTGGCAACATTTCAGTCCCTTGAGGGCTGTAGGACTGATTTCCTCAGTTTCTAGCTGGTTGTTGGCCAGAAGGTGCCCTTGCGCCCTTGCGTTTCCAGCACGGCAACTTGCTTCACCAAAACCAGCAGGAAGTCAATCTCATGTTACCCAATCCTGGAAGCAACATTCCCTCACCTTTGCCATATTCTGTTCATTAGAGGCAAGTCAGTAAATCCTGCCCATGCTCGAGAGGAAGGGATTACACAAGGGCACACATACCAGGAGGCAGACATCACTGGGATACATTCTAGAAGCTGCCGGACTCACCCAGTCTACTTAAGTACAAACATTTCTGCACTTTATGCAACATCAAACTTACTCTTTAGGGTAAAACCTCATGGATTCAGATGGCCATTTCTGGCCAGGGACTGAAGGAGAATTTGGGGGCACAGCCCAATATAATGGGTGTGGATACTCTCTTTAGCCTCAGAGGCCCATATTGCCCCTCTTCCCACTTCTATCATTCATGAGTTCATCCAACACTCCATTTACTTCCCTCATGATCTGGGGATGAAATCAGATCCTAGTTTCAATCTCTTCTGCCCTTGGGAAATAGGTCTGTCTTTTCTCTTTTTGGAAGTGATTGCTCCAACTCCAGGGTAGAGGGTACCCCTAAGTGGGGGCAGTGAAGGCTGCGGAGAGAGTACTAGGCCAAGAAATGGGAGACCTGCTTCTCTGCAGATCTTCATTTCCTTTGTTGGTAAAATGAGAGAATTGGGCAAGCTGACAGTGAACTTCCTGCTCTAACTCCTTACTCGTGAACTTCCTGCTCTAACTCCTTACTCTGAGGGAAGAACTGAAGTGGTAAAGTCTAGAGCTGCACTGTCCAGTATGGTAGCCACTGGCCCCTTGAGACTACTGAGCATGTGAAATGTGATCATTCCAAATGAGATTTACTGTACGTGGATATAGTAGGCAGAATTCTATGATGATTCCCAGTGACCCTACCCCCCTGTATAATCTCCTCCTCTTTGAGCGTAGATGTAATACGTGAAATGTGTTCAGTGAGGAAAGGGAGAGTCCTGGGTGGGCCTGTCCTGAGCAGGTGAGTTGTCTAAGAGCAGTGCATTCTCTCTGGCTGGTCACAGAAGAGGAAGTCCACGCTCTAGGTTGCCTGGAAGAAAGCAAACATCCTTGTTGTGAACTGCCCATGGGACCACGTGGCAAGGAACCGCAGGCAGCCTCTAGGGGCTGAGAGTGATCCCTAGCAGCCAGCCAGCAGGAAAAGGGGGACCTCAGCCCTGCAATCATAAGGACATGGCTTCCAACAATCTGTGAGCTTAGAAGTGACCCCTGAACTTTAGATGAGAACCACAGCCCTGGCTGATACCTTGACTTCACACCTTGACTTCAACCTGGTGAGACCCTGGGTTGAGAATTCAGCCATGCTGTGCTCAGATTTCTGACCTAGAGGAACTGTGAGATAATAAATCTGTATTGTTTTAAGTTGCTAAGTGTGTTGTAATTTGTTACACAGCAATAAAAAACAAATATCTTGGATCTCCAAGACTTAGTACAAGAATGAAAATGTAAAATACCTCCTTAGTAATTTCTTTATTGACCCCATGTTGAAATTCTATTAATTTGATACACTGCATTAAATAAAATGTGTTATTAAAGCTAATTTCATCTGTTTTTAATTTTTTTTAATTGCTATCACAAAAATTTAAATTACATATGTGGCTCACAGACTATTTAGTGGACAGTTCTGTTCTAGAGGTCTCAGAAGTCAGCCATATGACCTCGCGTGAGTCACCTCACTCTCAAAGCCTTGCATTTCTTATTAAAATTTTTTTAATGTTTATTTTTGTGGGAGAGATAGAGTGTGAGCAGGAGAGGGACACAGAGGGAGTGAGGCACGGAATCCCAAGCAGGGTCCAGGCTCTGCACTATCAGCACAGAGCCCGATGCAGGGCTCAAACTCATGAACCGTGAGATCATGACCTGAGCCGAAGTTGGACGTTTAACCGACTAAGCCACTCAGGTGTCCCAAAGCCTTGCATTTCTTATCTTTCAATAATAATAGCACCTATCCATAGATATATTTGCCGCATAAATGAGATGGGGCCTGTAGTACCCTAGGCTCAAGGAAGATCTCAAAAAATCCTGCTTATTATGATTATTAATAATAAAAGCTAGTATATGTGAAGTAGAAATCCTTTCTTGTACCCAGGTCCTAGTCTCCAGCACCCTCTCTCCAGCCAGACACACAGTAGGCACCTGATAAATGCTTGTGGATTGCATAATCTTTCTTTTTTTTTAATGTTTTTTAAAAATTTATTTCTGAGAGAGAGAGAGACAGCGTGAGCAGAGGAGGGTCAGAGAGAGAGGGAGACACAGAATCTGAAGCAGGCTCCAGGCTCTGAGCTACCTATCAGCACAGACAGAGCCCATCGCGGGGCTCGAACCCACAAACCGTGAGATCATGACCTGAGCCCAAGTTGGACGCTTAACCAACTGAGCCACTGAGGCGCCCCACATAATCTTTCTTTTTAAAAAGATTTTATATTTAAGTAATCTCTACATCCAACACGGGGCTTGAGCTTGCAACCCGAGATCAAGACACACACTCCACGGACTGAGCCGGCCAGGCGCTCTGGATTACACAACCTTGACAAAGCTCTTTGGCACAGTTCTCCCTTACCCTATCAACCCACTTGGAAGGTGGAAATCAGGGACCCATGGCCAGGTGCGGGGACAGAACTTCTGGGGGGGCAAAATGACCTGTTTCAAGCTTCACAGCCCCAGGGGGCTCTGGGGGATAAGGCCACCCTCTCCAGTCCCCTAAGGCCGACGCCCCCACCCCCAGCTCTAATCTAAAGTCCACAAGACCAAGCTAAGTGACCTGCACCAGTGACTGAGCCTCATCTGTCCTTCTCCAAGTTTGCAGGAAGGACTTGGAAAAGTCACCTGAAGCGGAAGGTCTGACACATATCAAGGACGCAATTACGGAAGGTATTGTTACTGCTGTTGTTCCTTTGAAGGCAAACCCTGGCTGAAATCCCTCCCTAGCAGGACCCTAGTCTCCTAAATGACCCCTCCTCTCCTGGCCCCTGACTGCGGGGAGGGGGATGTCCTGGGCCCAGTCTCCTCCAGACACCATCTCCACCCAATCGAGTCAGGAATAGAAACCACCGCCTCTGACAGCCCGCAGTCTTCCTCCCTCCCCCGGCAGCGGCAGCGATCGATGTGGCCTCCCCCGCGGGGGACAGAGGAAGACAGGGAAGGAGGGAGCAGCGTGGCCTCCGGCAGCAGCAAGGTTCGGCGGCGCCGCTGGGACAGAGATGAGCCCGACCTGGCCAGCGGCTCCCCAGCCACGGAGCCTTCGGGGACTGAAGCACCTGGTGCCCTGAAGGGGCCTTGACAGGTAAAGGACCTCCCGCGGGGAGGGGCGTGGCCCGGTAAGGGGCAGGGGCTGCAGAGTGCAATGCAGGGGGAGGAGGGGCGGTGGGCGCTGCTCTGTGTCCAGCCCGAGTCCCCTCCATGAGAACCCCTCCCGCCCAGAGGGAGTGCTGTGAGTGTGGTGGCGGTGCTTTGGGGTCGGTCCTGTGGGTTCATCTGTAAAATGGGATTAGAAAACCTCCCTGGCGGGATTGGTGTAGGCATTAAACCGAGTGAAGTGTATACGGAGCCCTGCCAAGTGACCAGCACATAGTAGGTGCACAAAATAAGTTTGTGGGGAGAGCCTTAAAGGGAAAAGCCTAGTTTCCAACCTTAACTGTGCCATGGACTAGCTGGGTAATGTTGAGCAAGTCATTTAATCTTTCTTACTGATATTCAGATTCTTGTTAGGGAAGGTTTGTTGAATTTATGATTTCAGTATCATAGAGCAGGACGGTGAGTTCCAGAGAGAGAAAGGGATTTGGCCACTGTCATGTAGCTAATGGGTGATGCAGCTAGGTTAGAAGCTTCATGTTTTGACACCCAGTGCCACGACGGAGGTCGGAGTGGAGCTGTAACCATAGCCCAGGTATTTACTGTGCACGGATTATGAACCAAGGGCCATGTTGCCCCTAAACATCTTGCTATAGTTACCCCTCATAACCTCTCAAGGAAAGTCTGATGTCCTCCAGTTCACAAATGGGGAAACTGAAGCTCAGAACGGAGCCCCTCACGGTCAACAGTCAGTAAATGGCAGACTCAGAATTTGAATCCAGCTCTGACCAGAAGAAATTGCAAAGGATTAACATTTATTGAGTACCAGCTGTGTTCCAGGGGTTTTGCACATAGATTAACCTTTCACCCTAAATGCTATTGCTATTCTCCCTGTTCTCTATAGATAAGAGAGCCAAGGCCCAGAGCAAGAGGAGACTGGCCTGAGGACACAGAAGTGACAGAGGTAAGGACACAACCCTGATCCCGATCAGCTTAACACCAAGCCCAGGGTAAGTGAAGGGCACCTTACCTGGCTCCCTGCCAGGCACCAGGCCAGCCGCTCAGTGGTGTACATTCCACCCTGGGAAGCAGGCATTGCTGATGAGGTGGTGCAGATGGGATTACTGAGGATCAGGATGTGAGTCACTAGCCCAGCAGAGTTTGGAGACAATGTGCAGTGGAAGGATCCAACATCTTCTGGTATCAACTGAGGCCGAGCACTTTCCATAAGCTCCTTTAGACCTGCGGCCTGCCTTGGGTAGGTTCCTGGTTGTCTGCATTTGGCGTTGCGTAGGAAATTGAGAAAAGCATCTTCCTCAAGGCCCCGGGTGTACCAGGGGTGGAGATAAACCCAGGTTTGGCTGACTCTGGGAGACAGTGAAACAGGTGGATAATTAACCGAGCCCCTTCTGGGAGCCAGGCCTGATAAAGACAATAGTTCATTTAATCTGTTTAAGGACACTTGGAGGTGGATATTTTTATCTCCTCTTGACAGAAGTTCATGGAGGTGACATGACTTGCCTCTGGTCACAGAAGAGAGTCAGTATTCCGTCTGACTGACTCCAAAGATGCCTTAAATGGTCTAAGCCAACGGCTCTCAAACTTGACGGTGCCTCAGAGTCACTCTCCGTGCTTGTTAAAGCACAAACTGCTGGACTCCATCCCCACAGTTTCTGATTCAGTAAGTCTAGAGCAGGCTGAGAATTTGCATCATTGACAAATTCCCTGGTGGTACTGATGTTGCGAATGCAGGGAATACACTTTGAGAACTACTGGTCTAAAAGGATTCTCCCAACACGCCTGGGGCGGGGGTGGGGAGTTAGCATTACCACTCCCATTTTGCAGAGGAAGAAACTGAGCTTCAGAGTGCTGGTGTGTCCAAGATCCCACAGGAAGTTCCTGGCATATGAAAATCCAAGTTTGGGAAAGGGAGACATCCTATCTGAGCACCCCCTGGGGCGCCAGGACATCCTGCCACTCAGTCACTTTCATAAGCCCCCAAGACAGATCTCAGCATTTGTTCTGTGCCAGTGAAATGGGGTGGGGGTGGGGGGGCAGGCTCAGTGATCTGGCCAAAGACCCTGGGTCAGGGGAATGAGGGGCATTCAAACCCTAGTCTGAGAGCAGAGGGTACTTGACACCCCCGAGCGGCCTCTGTACACCCGAGCTGGTGGAGGGGGACAGGGGGGTTGAACCCGGCCTTCTGGAAGGCAGGCCGGGGGACACTCTCCCCCACCCTCCGTACCCCTCCCTCCCCGTGTCCGCAGGCCATGGTGAGCGAGTCCCCGGGGCCCGGCGCCCGCGTGCCCTGGCGGCGGAGCAACGAGGCGCTGCGCGTGA
>NW_027530193.1:1151035-1163396 GCF_008692635.1 Crocuta crocuta | reverse complement strand
CCGCTGTGGCCGCTGTGGCCGCGGGCCGCGGCGCGGAAGGCGTGCGCGACGACCCGGTGCTGCGACACCTCGAGTACTTCTGCATCGCCTGGTTCAGCTTCGAGGTGTCGTCGCGCCTCCTGCTGGCGCCCAGCACGCGCAACTTCTTCTGCCACCCGCTCAACCTCATTGACATCGTGTCCGTGCTGCCCTTCTACCTCACGCTGCTGGCCAGCGTGGCGCTTGGCGACCGGGGCGGCGGGGGCGGCGAGGACCTCGGCGACCTGGGCAAGGTGGTGCAGGTGTTCCGCCTCATGCGCATCTTCCGCGTGCTGAAGCTGGCGCGCCACTCCACCGGGCTGCGCTCTCTGGGCGCCACGCTCAAGGTAGGGCCTCTGGGGCCCGCGAGGGGGTGGGGGGATGTGGGGAGAGGTAGGGGGGAGAAGGGCAAGTTAGCAGGTGAACTTACGACCGTGCGGGGTCCAGGCGACATTCGTTGTGCCAGGTACAGAGCTGGACACTTCACATCTTTTCTGACCTTCCCTGCAGCCCTGGGAGGGCTCTTTCCCAGAGGTCAAAACTGAACACCGAGGCAGAGGTTTGCTATTCTTAAGAAAAAAAAAAGGGGGAGGGGATTGGGGCACCTAGATGAGTCAGTCGGTATTGGGTGTCCGACTTTGGCTCAGGTCATGATCTCACGGCTTGTGAGTTCAAGCCCCACATGGGGATCTGTGCTGACAGCTCAGAATCTGGAGCCTGCTTCAGATTCTGTGTCTCCCTCTCTCTCTGCCCCTCCCCTGCTCACAGTCTGTCTCTCTCTCAAAAATAAACAAACATTAAAAATTTTCTTAATTAAAAAAATAAGACAAAGGTCAGTTTTGATCTGTCAAATGTCAGACGATACATAGTGCAGAAATTGGCACAGCAGGATGCTACCTGGCTTCCCCGCTGAGCCTTTCCTCTGGCATTGTCAGGGGGCACCGATATTGTAGGTCACCCTTGACAGGCCAAGTCTAGCAGGAGCTCCAGAGCTAACACTTAGCGAGTGCTAATTCTGTGCCAGTTTTACATCCATTATCGATGTTCTCAGGACAACTTCCTTAGGAAGATGTGGTTATTTATTCCCTTCCCGTAGATGAACAACCTGAGGCTGGAAGGTTGGCTTTTTAAAGCCTGGTTGCAATTTACTGAGCACCCTCCTTCTGCGGGGCCCTGCACTGGGGTGAATCACCTTGAAAGGGTGAACTTCGCCTGGTGTGGAGATGGAGGAAATGTGAACAGCTTGGGCAAAGGCCTGGAGAGAGAACAGGACTAACGCTGGGGTGGGGGTGGGGACGGGGCTGGAGGCGGATGAGGTGAGAGGGGCAGGGAACTGAAGGGCCATGGACTCTTGGGCCAGGATTTTGAATTTTATCCCGAGTATCAGGGGATGGAGTCTATGAGGGATTCAAGCTGGGGTAACTGTTATTGTCACGACTTTGCATATGTGGAAACTGAGGCTCCAGGGGGGCTCAGAGTTCCTCAGTGAGTCAGTTGCAGAGCCCAGAGAAGAACCCAGCTGTGCCTGACTCCGTCACCTCCTGCCCTTCCTCCTAATGCTCCGTGCAGCCCTCCTACGGACCCCTAGGAAACCCCTTCTACCCATGGCTTCCTAAAGCCCTTTTCATGCCCTAGACGCAAGGCAGCCAGGAAGCGGGTGCGGCAGGGTGACGTGGGCAGAATGCCGGGCCAATGGGCAGGCACAGGGGACTTGGTATCTGTCCAGGGAAGATCCCTTTGCCCCAGAGCTCTGTCTGCCTTGCCTCCAGCCATGCAGGGAGCCAGGACCCGATGCCACCAGCATTTTCTGCAAGGGGGAAAGAATTTTGATGGAGGCTGCCAGAGGCCAAGACACAGGTGTAAGACTCCACATGACAGCCTGGCTACTCAAAGCGAGGCCTCTGACCCACAGCAGCTGTTACCTGGGAACTGGCTTAGAAATGCAGAATCTCCAGCCCTACCCCAGACCCACTCAATTGAGTTCTGCCTTTTAAACAAGATCCCAACATGATTCCTCCACACATTACAGTTTGGGACTAGGGAATTCTAGTTCTAGGCTAGGAGTCCTAGCCTTAGCACTATTGATATTTGAGGGGAGATAATTCTTGGTTGTATGTGTTGCAAGGGGGGGTGGCTATCAGATGCATCGTAGAATGTTTAACAGTGTCTCTCGCTTCTATCCAGTAGATGCAGCTAGCACACCTGTCCCAGTGGGGACGACCAAAAATGCTTAAAGACCTTTTCATAGGGGCACCTGAGTGGCTCAGTCGGTTAAGTGTCTGACTTCAGCTCAGGTCATGATCTCACGGTTTCAGAATTCGAGCCCCACATCAGGCTCAAATGTGGAGCCTGTTTTGGATTCTGTGTCTCCCTCTTTCTCTGCCCCTCCCCCCCAAAATAAATAAACATTTACAAATTTTTTTTTAAAAAAAGACCTTGCCGTATGTCCCCTGGAGAGCAGATTGCCCTATTTGAGAACCACCGCTTGGCCTCAGGGCAGAGCATATATATATACCCATAGACAGGTGCGTTCAGGAACGTGTATCCCGTCAGCTTTCTTGAGGGGCTGAACGTATTTTTGTATTTGTCAGAAATGAGATAGACCAGTCAAAAGTACATCACACCAACCCTTTGCACTGTGGAATACAGACTGGTTCTGCAGCTATGGGAAAGCCACAGGCTCTTACCCACTGGCCGGTGCCACCAGATCCCCCTGCATTGGAAGGAGCCGCGATGGCATAGTGGGCGTCCTGGACAACAGAACTTAGGCCTGTGTTTGCTCCCAGCGAGCTGGCTGCCTCTTGTAAATGAAAGATCTTAGTTTGGAGTTGAGGGACCTGGACCTTGGCACCTTCTCTCCTTTGCTGTGTGACTTCGGACCTGCCCCTTCTACTCTCTGGGTCTCAGTTTCCCCATATGCTCCATACGAGGTCTGTGAGCCCACACAGCTCTGACTTGGCTTCCTGCCTTCCCTTCCAGCACAGCTACCGCGAGGTGGGCATCCTCCTGCTGTATCTGGCCGTGGGCGTGTCCGTGTTCTCCGGCGTGGCCTACACAGCCGAGAAGGAGGAGGACGTGGGCTTTGACACCATCCCTGCCTGCTGGTGGTGGGGCACAGTGAGCATGACCACCGTGGGCTACGGGGATGTGGTGCCCGTGACGGTGGCTGGCAAGCTGGCAGCCTCGGGCTGCATCCTCGGGGGCATCCTGGTGGTGGCGCTCCCCATCACCATCATCTTCAACAAGTTCTCTCACTTCTACCGGCGCCAGAAGGCTCTGGAGGCTGCCGTGCGCAACAGCAACCCCCGGGGGTTTGAGGATTTGCTGAGCAGCGTGGCTGGGGTGTCAGAGGCGTCTCTGGACACATCCCGGGAGACCTCCGAGGGGGGAAGGTCTGCTGACCTGGAGGTCCAGCCCCCGAGTGGGCCTCCAGACCCTCAGGTTTATTAAAGCCAGGGCTCAGTGTCCCCCTTCCCACATCCCTGCAGTGAGCTGAAATGGCAGAGATCCTTCCTTGCTTACATCTTTTCGTGGTGGCGTGACTGCTCAGGATCTGGGGCCTTTCCTCTAAAGGCCCAGGCTGGGGTAGCATTGCTCTAGGTTCTGCGAGCCTGGAGGACAGCCCAGAAACTTCATAAATGAACTTCCAAGCTACTATGAAGCAGGCATGTGCTAAAGAGAAAGTCAAAAGGATGCTAACAGATTGTGAACACTCCCTGTCTGTCAGCCCTATCGAATTCAGCCCTGTGTTGGAGGATGAGAATTATCCCCATTTTGCGGATGAGGAAACTGAGGCTCAGAGGCATGTGACCACTCACCCAAATGTCTCCTGATTAGAAGTAGTGGAGCCAAGTTTGGAATCCAGACTCATTGGTCGGTCAAGACCAGTGTTCCTTCCATGCTGTCTTTCTTCTACCCTCCCGAAGCTTGCATGTGGTTTTAGGGGGGTTCATGGATGCTGAGAAGACCCTCTGTCAGGGCTAGGGAAAGGACCGGACAGTGGGTTCAGATGTAGGAGCGCTGGATGTCAGCTGTGGTCCTTTTCCATGAGATTCTAATAAGAGTCAGCTCTCAGTGAGGTCTGGGAGGAAGGAAGAAGGGCTGCTTTCTTAGCTGCTGTATAAGCTTTGCTAAGCAATGGTCTTGCCGCTCCCCGCCAGGGCTGGCTTGAGATACAGACTTGAGGGGTCCTGGCCTGTGGCCTGAGGTCTAGACCCAGCTGTGCTAGGATGTGATGTGGGGGGTGGACGCCCCATCTCCAGATCCCAACCCACCTGTCACATGGTCACGTTTGTGCCCCGGGGGGAGATGAAAGCCAAATTCAGCAGGGACTCACTGATGTAAAGCCAGCTGAGCTCTGAAATGTTGGTGGCAAGGCGCTGCTATGCAGGGACACCTGTGACCCCCATTCTCCTCAGTCTGACTTTGGCAGTTCCCTTCTTCCCACCACACAGGGCTCCAGCCCTTCCTTGAGTTACCATCCAGGCAGATGCTAAACACCTCTCCTTTTGAGCAGCTCCAGGCCCCTGATCCTTACTGAGGGCATATCCCTCATACTCACCTGCCGAAGCGTTTCTACTTGCCGAGGCATTTGGGGAGGAAGGATTCCCGTAGCTCCACTCACATACTGTTTCTAGAACACCCATCACTGTACTGTCCTTGCCACGGCTGTCTTCACATCCTCCCCCGCCGCCCCCGCTGTGCTTCGGCATGGAGGATGTGTGGCTGAACCCAAGCTTGGTGAGGAGTAGGTGCTTAGTGAACATTTGCTGATGGAACACCAGTTCGTAGCACACGCTGTGTGTCTAGCGCTGGGGAGGAAGAGGAAATGACCAGAGAGCGGCCTTGCCCTTGAAAGGGTGTGGACAGGGCCCAACAGCAGGTGTCTGGTTCTGATCCCCATTCCTCCCGACTTTATGAGGCTTTTATGGCGATTTCCCTGTAGATTCTTCACTCGAACATTCAACAAATCTCATTTGGAAGACCCACAGGTGGGACTTCATGTGTGGCCTGCAGACGTGTTTTATTTAGCTGAACAGTATTTTTAGTATACTTTTTTAATTCGAATGCCTTTGGGTGAGGCATGTACTCTCTAGTTCCCCATAGTGTCCCCGCGACACACACACACACACACACACACACACACACTCTGTGGTAGTCCTGCCACTTCTTATATTTACTTGACACACCTGCCCTCTGATTCATTGAGCACTAGGTTCAAGAGTCACGGGGAACAAAATCTATATATATTCATGAAGCTTATAGACTAGTGAGAGAGATGGATTTTAATCCAGCAATCACAGAACTGTGTAATAGTGAGTTGTGCCAAGTCCAGGGAACTCCAGGCATGCAGTGTAGCAGGAACCATTAATGGGGGTCCGAGAAGACTTTTTTGAGGGTGACTGTACAGGTGAATCGTTAATTAGGCAGTGGGGGTTCTGGGAGGCCTTTCCAAGCACCGGGCACAGGCCGTGTGCAGGCCTTGGGTGTGACATGGTGGGCTCCCCACCCCGTGTGGATGCAACCTGTCTCCCTCCAGACTGAGCAGAGGCTGGAGCCAGGCCAGGGGGCCGCGCCTGACTCCCCATGTGCATGCTGGCCCTCAACACGCTTGCCCTGTATGCACCCCCCCTTCCTGAATGTACCAAGGAGCCAGGTAGCTTCCAGACTCTCTGACCCCACAGCCAAGTCCCTAAAGCCGGTATGGGGAATGCTCCGGGGAGAGCTGACCAGCCTGCAGCCATGCCCAGGTTGTGTGTCGTCCTGGCAGAAGAGCGGCGACTCACTCTCACTCCCACTCCTGTGTGTCTGTGGAAACTATTATGCAAATAAAGAGGCGGGACCCCGGGTCCTGTTCAGCCTGTACGTGTCCAGCCTGGCGTGCAGGCCGAGTTTATGGGGGGTGGAGGGGAGGAGGTGCGTGGAGTGACTCAGACTCCACGTCCTCTGGTTCCAATCTTGGGTTTGGCACAGGATTCAAGTGACAGGAATCCAGTAGGAACTAACTTGGTGGAAAAGTAATTCATTCTAAATAAGTGATGAGCAACCGTCACAATTACGGTTCTTTGGTTACAAGCAACAGAAACTATCTAAACGGAAAAAAAAAGAATTTATTGGAAGATGTATTCCTTTCCTGTTGGTGGTGTGAAACAATAGAAATTTATTCTCTGACAGTCTGGAGGCCAGAAATCTAAAATTGGTGTCAGCAGGGCCACGCTGAGGTTCCAGGGCTGAATCTTCTTGCCTCTTCCAGCTTTGGGTAGCTGTCAGTGTTCTTGGCTTGTGACTGCATCCCTCCATTCTCTGCCTCTGTCCTGATGTCACCTTCGGCTCCGTGTGTGGGAGTCTCCCAGTGCTTCTCTCACAAGGACCCCTGTGATGGCATGTAGGCTCCCCTCCCCCCAGCTAATCTAAGATGATTTCAAGATCCTTAGGCCTAATCACATCTGCAGAAAGACCCTTTTCCCAAATAAGGTAACATTTCCAGGTTCCAGAGATTAGGACTGGGACATATCTTCAGGACCACCATTCAGCCACTACAAAGGGGAGTATCGGTGACGTTCACCCAGTCATAGGATAAGCTGACTGGCCAGGTCTCAGGACGCACAGGAATGAGGGGAGCTCTGGGGACCTCAATGGAGGGACCTGTGAGCCTTCTGTTTATGACACTGCCAGCTAAATGCTCAGCCTTCAGTGGCCTTCCTCCCTGTGTCATTCTGCTCCCAGGTCCAATCCCAGCCTGCCTGGAGCCACAAGCCTCTCCCTTGGTGGAGATAGGGGGCAGGGCACCCACCTGGATTCACGTCTGCAACAGGTGACGTTGGATGGAAGAAAGGTAGTTACCCAAAGAGAAGACCATGTGACGTCACCAAAATAAAGAGGAGGGATGTTAGGTAAAAATAGCAGGTTGTCCACAATCCTTGGCAGCCCAGCATATTATATGCTCACGCTTCTCCCCATAAGCACAGTCTACAACATGTTTGTGACATAAAACAACTATCTTATATATAACCGAAAACACACTTGGTGTGTTTTGGCCCTATTAATGCGATGTAATCAGTATAGTGGAGCAGTTTGATGTCTTGTGGAATAGGGCAAAGAGATTTAATCGAATCTTCCTGGTTCAGAACTGGTGAACTAAGGTATCTCTGAGTCAAATAATAAAGGAAATTGTTCTCCCTTCCAAGTAATAGCAAAAGGCTTCCAGTGGTTTGTGTTTCTTGGAGTAGAAAATGAAACCAATAGATGCATATTAGCTCCAGGGATTGTAAGGAATACATATCTAACACAGCAGCTAAAATTAGAGTTGTCACTTGATTAAAATCATCCACTGCCATTTTCCAAGACCCATATAATTTTACACCAGCCAAACAGGGGAAGCCAAAGGTGTTTTGATGGGAGTCATTGCCCTGCAGGGTATTTATTGCAGGCACTAATCTCTGCAGCCTCCCTAAAGATGTGGTACCACTTTGAGTTTTCCATTTCAAAAAAGTCATTCAATTGGATTCTATTGGCCTTTTATATTATAATGGCCTCCCTGGGTCAGGGAGCCAAAGTGGGGATCTTTTCCAGCAATCACTCAGAAGCTGGAGATCTAGCCCTTCAGTGACATGAACAAGGGCCAGAATACTACTTTTCACATGATTGGTGGACCAGCAGTGGTACTCTCAGACCCAAGAAATTGGCATTAATTCAAAGTCTTTATCCAGTGCTTCCTGAAAGGTTTTAGTGTTTCCCTTTCTTCAGTACCCAGTTACCCTGGTAAATGACCACAGGCGTTTCTGGAGAAAACAAGACACACGTTCCCATTACGCTCATGTAGTGGTAGAGCAGACACGCTCCCCAAGGGCACGTGGCATATTCTTCACTCAAGGGGCTTTAGATCAATAAATGAACTCAAGCCTAGGTGTTAGGTGATGATCGTGGTGACTTAAGTTAGGACTTTTTATGCAGGACTAGAGAATGTTTTGGGTTTTGCTTTGTTTTACTTGTTTTGCCTTGTTTCTTATGTTTTATTTGTTACTCAAATCAAGTAAGATTGGTGGTCACCTTTACCTCTTTAGGGCCTTAGCACAGACCCTGCTTCATTCAGAACCTGCTGAATATTATGATGACCTTTTCACTTCATTTCTGAGGCACTTAAATGCCAACCCCTGGCCTCCCACACCTCCCCATTCTTCCTCCCCTCTGAGATCAATGAACCCATTTCATGGGAATTGCAGCCCTTCCACCAAGGTCCCCTGATGTAGACTTTCCTCAAAGCAAAGGTGAAGTGTTCTGGGTTCAGTGAGGGCCATAGAGACATTAATGGGAAGGAGGCACAAAATAAATCCAGTCTTCAGAAATCTTTGAATCCTTTCCTCTACATGATGCCAAGGGATTTCGGGCCTTTATGTTTCATTTCATGTGTGCCAGCATTCGGTCCAAGTTTGCTTTAGCCGACCCATCAATGGCCAGAATGCAGCCAGCTCCGGGAGCGAGCACAGAGAATGCCGTGCATCCCTGTCAAGGAGATCAGCCTGGTCCAACCTCACATTTCCCCTTCCTTCTTCAAGCACCACAAAAATCCACTCTCACAAATATTCCTCAGATTTGTGCTGGTATCAATGAACAGTTTCTTTGCACTTCTGTATGGGTCCAAGATTCGTTCCTATTCAGAGTCTATTTTTCACCCTCCAGGCCGAAACTCATCCCCACCATCTGGCTAAGTAGTCTTGAAGGGTGGGGCAAGCCAGGAGCTTGGGAACTTTCTCCATAAGGAAGGCAGGGACTGCTTCCACCTAGTGTTGGAGATCGCCTTGGGTTTCTCCCACATTCTCTTGTGTGGCTGTTCCACTGGCCATAAGCCATACATAAAAGTGTAGCAGGCCTGTCAAGTCAGCAGCCAGCATAATCGGTTACCAACTTTGGTTTTGGAGATCTCAGCCCTATCGCAAGTCATGAGGTTCTCACCGTGGTCACAGAAATGTTCTACAGTTCAGTCTGTGCACCGCTACCCCCATATTATATTTAGGCTTGCTCTGTTGACTTTCCTTTTACATTATTCTATGCAGTTAGAAAGAAAACATTCTATCCCCCAACCTGGGCATTCCTCCTCTCCTCTAAACTGAACGGTGACAGAAGCTACCCTTTCTCTGAGAGCCACATTCTCAGTGGTTAAATGATTCCAAGTAAAACAGGAAACAGCCCTTTGCCACTGCATACCGTGGGCTGCTCTTCAGGACCAAAGCCCCAGCAGCAACTTCCCACTGTTTTGCCCCAGCAAAGCCCACTTGTTTTTAATACCCCACACTTCCAGGAGGACATGTGGACTATGACTCCATTCTACTTCCAATTTCTCTGTCAGTTAGGAGACTTGGGTTGTAAACAAGTGAATCCAACTCGGGGAAACTTAAGACAAAAAATGGCTGCACTGGATAGATACCCATTGGAATCAAAGTAAAATTAAACTACCAGACTTTGAGGAGTGCCTGGGTGGCTCAGTTGGTTAAGCATCTGACTTCAGCTCAGGTCATGATCTCATAGTTCGTGGGTTCGAGCCCCGCATCGGGCTCTGTGCTGACAGCTCAGAGCCTGGAGCCTGCTTTGGATTCTGTGTCTCCCTCCCTCTCTGCTGCTCCCTTGGTTGTGCGCTCTCTCTCTCAAAAAATGAATAAACATGAAAAAAACCACCAAAACTCAACCAGGCTTTGAGACAAATAGAAATGAGGGCAACGTGGGGATGGAGGTACTTAGAGCCCATGAATCACCTTTTTCAGGCGTTGCCATTAAAATGCCTGAGTGATAGCACTCTGCTGTAGCTAAAACTTCCTGGAGGACCCAGTCTACTTGGACAGTTTGGGTCACATGCCCACCCCAGGGCTGAGGGAATGGAGGAACTCCCACTGTCAGTCTCCCCAGGACACAGATGGTGGAGGCGTAGTATCCTGAAGAAAATGTGGGGTGCTTTTATTAAAATGAGGGAAAGGGATCCTGAGCGGGCAAAACCAACAAATACTTATTATATACCACCGGGTGGGAATGGTAAGTAGGCAGCTTGGCTTCAGCAACAACAGAAACCAGGAATGAGAGAGAAAGACAGACGTTGACTGAATCTGTATAACCTGGCAGACAACAGAGTCCCCAATATCTCTAGGTTCCACATCTTGTGGCACCTCCTCCTTCCCAGTTCCAGGTTGAAAACTGTGTCAGAGGGGTTGACTGGCCGGGTTCTGGATGAGGTTACTGGATCACTCCACTGTGGCAAAGGCTTGGGTCTCTGAGAACACAGCAGCCACCATGTGAACCCCCGGCTGGTGTGGGAGTCGAGCAACAAAAGGAAGGGAGTACTGGACAGACCCCATAGTTATCCCCCTTACAGTCTTGCTCTCTTGGGCCTCAGTTTCATCTTCTGTAAAATGGAGAGATGATGTCCAGAGATGTTCAGGAGTAACTGGGGCACTAGGTCTGGAGGGCACATGGGAAAGCTCAGGTCATCTGGGGCTCTGGGATGTGATGTCTGTGGTAGTTTCTCCCCATTTCCAGTGATGCTGGGGTACAGACTTCCCTGCTTAGTGAGGCCTAATGTTCCTCAAGGAGGATCCAATTTAAGATCCTCCCCCTCCCCAGTCCCACATCATAGATCAAAAAACAGAGACCAAAGGAGGTCCAAGGTCATACCTGAGTCTCTCTGTGAGAAGAGCTTTTTGGCTTAAATAAGGGCCAAGAGCAGTGTTCATATTGGAGAAAGGGGGTGGAAGGGAACCTGGTTGCCTCCTAAGGTACTTCTTGAGGCTCCCAAGAGTGAAGATGACCTATCAACTAATAAAAATAACCAGTCGTCACTCGCCTGTGGGACTCTACAGTTTACAGCATGATTTCACGTCCCTTGTCTCAACTGCTCCTCACAACAGCTCTATAAGGCAAAGGCAACAATGAAGTAGAATAATCCTTTGGACAGCTGGGGAGACTGTGGCCCACTGTCGGATGATCAGAGAACAGCGCATCAGGGATTCAAGCTCAGGCCACCTAATGTGGGGCTGTACTCAACTGGGCACCGCATCCCACTGTTCTCACTCTCTTTGGCAAACTTAACTCCCTGGGCGCCATTGAAGGAAGTGGCTTTGAAGCGTGGGTTCTCATGCTCTGGACATGGCCCTCAGGTGCTTGCTGGGATGGTCTTTGATGACTGCCAGACCTCATATTCGAGGCCAGCCAGGCCCTGTGCCTGAGTGTGGAAAGAATTCTCTGGGAAATTTAGTAAGTTGAGACACTAACGTTGTAAGGCAGGACCTTTTGAGATTAAAGGAACAGTGTCTTTCAGAATCTGGTCTGCTAGAAAAGAAGAGGACAGATCAGATGTAGACTGGTGATTAACCTGTTCAAACGGAGTGAGTTCAGAACCTTCAGGAAATTCATGAGTTCAAGGGGAGGAGCTGCACATACCTTGCTCCCAGAGTCAGACATTGTCAGGGTTCTGACATTGGCCCTGCTACTTACCAGGTACGTGACCCTGAACTGGACCTTTGATCTGCAAGAAGCATGTCTCAAGGTCGACCTCCAACCTCTGTCAGGCTGGTATCCAAAGCCCTCCCGGCTCCATCTTCTACCTCCTTGCATGGGTAAGGAGTCCTTCAGTTACAAGTGACAGGAATCCAACACAGTGGCTGAAGCTCAGGTGGATCCAGAGGTTCAACGGAGGTCATCAGGTCTCCTCCCCCGCTGCCGTCCCAGCTCTGCATTCCTGTGTTGGCTTTATTCGTAGGGCGTTACTGGAATTACTTGATTAGGATGGGAGAACACAGTGATACCACATGGTGAGGAGGAAAAAACATGGGCCCTGAGGCCAAATGGACTTGTACTTGAATCTCTGCTACTTACAAGCTGTGTGATCTTGGTTGGGTTTCTTTGCCTCTCTCAGCCTGTGTCTTCACTTGTCCTGATATAATGACCCCGACACCTCAGAGTGTTGATGTCAAGTTCAAGTGAGGTCACCTATGTGAAAAATGCCTGGCACAATAAATGCTAGGAAGAAAATAAAAAACACATATGAAGGAAATGTATCCAACAGCGCTCTGGCTTTCTTTGGGAATGGTAGAGCAAGTCTGAGCACAGGCTGCTGGGAAAAGAAGTAGTCTGCAGGTGTAGACATCACAAACCAGATGCACTCTTGTACTTGAAGCCACAGCAGGGGAAGGGGGGTAGGGTCTCAGAATGAGTAGGGGGGTTGGGAGGTCTGAGTTGGAATCAAGACCCAACATGGCCAAATCTCGGGCCTCAGTCACATTGTTTGTAAGGCAGGATGCTGGTGGAGAGTAAGTATCTTTTACATCGCACAGGGCGGGGGGGGGGGGGGTCCCCCTGA
>NW_027530193.1:1123911-1150992 GCF_008692635.1 Crocuta crocuta | reverse complement strand
TGCAGAGAGGGGGGGGGGGGGGGGGGTTCCCTCTGATGCTTTGGTCTCATCAGGAATGACACCCCTTCCCATGGACCACAAGGCCCCACATGCTCATCTTCACTCACCTCCCTGATGTCACTGCCACCCCCTCTATCCCTTGTGCACTGTTCCAGGCAGGGCACCCATCCTTCCAACAAATCAGACTTCTGTCCTGGCCTCAGGCCCTTTGTGCTTGCTGCTCCTTCAGCATGGAATGCCTTCCGTCCATGGGTTTTGCCTTGCTGGCTGGCTCCTTCCTGTCATTCAGGTCTCACTTCAAAAGCCATCTCTTCAGAGACCTGCCTAGACACTCTATATAAAGCTGTCTCTCCCTGCACATTTGTGCATGCACGTGTGTGCAAACACGCATGCGCACACACGCACACATATATTGCCCACAATCTCATTACTGTTTTATTTTCCTTACGGCACTTCATCCTTCTCTGAAATGATCATTTATTCATTTACACATGACACAGACTCGCCATGAATGAGCGTTACAATTGCACTAGTGACTCAAATATTGCCGGCACCAGTGCCGCAGATGATGTGATTTTCTGAAATGGAGACCAACTCTTGGGAAAGCTCCACAAGAAACAAACCACAAGTGTCCCTTCATTCCACACAGTTCATTCTTGGAAAATTAATAGTAAAACCTTGCACAAAGTACTTTGTGTTTAGAGGTCAGTGAGGTTTGGTTTCGAATAAGGTGTTTATAAACAAGTTTCTCACCAACAGAAATGTCCAGTGGGGTGTGACTGCGGTGCTCTGCAGGACTGTCCCAGAATGCACTGCAGGACAGCTAGCATCCCTGCCTCTGCCCATTAAGTGCTGACCGGACCCTGCGATCATGGTCACAGCAAAACCACTCTGACGAATTTCTAGCACGCTCCCTAGTGGGCAGTAATGCACACTGCTAGAATCACTTATCTACGGAAAGGGTAGAGTACTAGGGATACGTGAGCGCCTCAGTTAAGCGTCTGACTCTTGGTTTCGGCTTAGGTCATGATCTCATGGTTCATGAGTTCAAGCCCCACGTTAGACTCCGCAATGGCCGTATGGAGCCCGCTTGGGATTTTGTTTCTCTCCCAATCTCTCTGCTTCTCCCACACTTGCTCACATGTGCGCTCTCTCTCAAAATATAAATAAACTTTTAAAAAAGGGTCTATTACTAGATTCTTCAGAGTTTGTGTAAAAAGATGAAACAACTGAAAGGCTCGGCAGTATGTCTGACATCTAGTAAGTGCTTACTTAGTAAATGGGAATTTACTTCATCTCTTCTTCCTGTCTTCTGGCCACAGGTTCTCCGTCTGAGCAATAGGGAACACCTGTCATCAATCCTGGCACTAGGAAGGAAGACACCCTGACTCTTTCAGGGAGTAAGGGGAGTAAATTAGGCAACGAGAAACATACATCACCCCCACTCCCAGAGGGCTCACAGAATAGCATGACATTATGCAAATAGACTGTGGAACTATTAAACACTGTAGTGCAATTTGACTCAAGAGACCCATACTTAACTTTTTGGTCTCACTCCGTTCCTTCCCTGCTTTGGTGTAAACTTGGAGATTGAGAAAAGGCAGGGTGGGTCAGGCTAGAAAAGTATTTCTGGATAAGGCTGGGCCACAGGAGGGCAGCTCCCACTCTGAATGCTGGGCTGTGGCTGGTCCAGGTCCATGCAACCCACAGACAGGGATGAAGGATGTCATGATGGCCCTACGTCCAGAATCTCACACCACACCCTCCGCAGAGCCTGGTCACTCTGCCCAGGATGTCTTCGGTTCCTCGCTTCTTGCCTTGGCCGTCTCAAGATGCACGATCTCCTCCAGAAAAGTCCCTTGGGCACCCCAGCAGAAATGACTGTCATTCCCTCCTCCTGTGTCCACGGTCGGTGACCTTCCTTCTCCTGTGGTATTTCCGTGTGCGCTTGGCTGACTCCCCATCCGGTCTGCAAGAACTGTGTCTGGTTTATCTTTATCTCCCTGACAACTGGCTCAGGACCGGGCACACGGTCAACGTTTACTCCCTACCCTACCTGCCTCTCCCCCAGCTTTGGACTCTGAAATAAACATACAACAGAGTCAATGTCATAGAGGTTCACAACACCATTATCCAGGCTACAGAAGGAGGATCTCATTTTTAAAAAGAAGAAAGTCTTGTGTTCCAAAGGACAGTTTATTTAAGACACAGGTGACAATGTGTAGGAAGTAGGAAAAACAACAATTCTAACATAAAAGCACACAGGAAGCACCTCAAATTTAAAAAAGGTGCAAAGGAGGAAGCTATGTCTCATACATATACAAACTGCTGACCTCGATTGATTATTTACATCCAAACTTTATAAAATAGCATTTCAAGTCAGCACGTAAGCCAGTGTTATTAGTTTTTATTACAAAAAGTTAAAGCTACAAACTTCACATTTTTAAGTTGTACATCTGCAACAGCTTTTAAGCTTTTTCCAAGTTGGTTCGAGTGCAAGCTGGTGGAGGAGGTTTCTTTCTTTTGTCCCCCCAGACACACAAAAAAGAACATGGAGTCCAAATACAATGAATATCATCCTGATGAAAACACAGAGTGCGTACGAAAGGATGGGGTGGGAGGCTGAGGACTGGGAAGAAACAATTTTCCAGCAAATAAGGAGCTGCAGTCTTGACAGGCAATGTGGTTTATACGCTAGAAAAGGGCACTGGACTAAGAATCAGAAAACCTGCATTTGAATCCTAGCTCTGCCATATCTTAGCTGCGTGGCCTTGAGCAGAAAAGATTTCACCTCTTTGAGCCTCAGTTTCCTTATCTGTAAAATGAGGACATTAATACCTATACCTCCCAGAGCTATTAAGGTTTACCAGATACAGGGCTATTCAGATTATCTGTTTTCTTCTTGAATGAACTTTGGTGTTTTGTTATCTTCCAAAAAATTTGTCCATTTTATTTAAGCTATTGAATTTATTAGCATAAAGCTGTTCATGATATTGTTCTTAGCCTTTTAGTATCTGTAGGAGCTTAATGATGTCACCTCTCTCATTTCTGATATTGGTAAGAGCTACTGAGTTTTAAATGGTATAATAAATCTCTGGCATCTGACAGGTGCCAAATAAATGTTTTCTGGATCAGAATGTACAGTCTCAAGGAGTCAAGGCTCCAGCTCTTAAGTTGCTTCAGAGTTTTGGTTCTATCTATCTATCTATCTAGTCAGTCACCCATCAGCCAGCCCCCTAGCCAGCCAGTCAGCAAGCCAGACAGTCCCCCATCCATCTCTCTATCTAGTTGGTGGCTGGAAGAAGGGACAAAGAAGAAAAGAGAAATAGAAATTTCTTCATAATTATTGATGAGAAAGCAATCAAGATATTTAGAGAATTTGAGATTTTTTCAAGATACAACTAGGTGTGGGTCATTGTTTCTTAAAGGAGAGAAGAGGCGAGGTGCAGAGTTCCCTGGAAACTTGAGTCAAAAATGCTGGAGCGATTATTGAAGCTCAGGACTCAATGAAAGCAAGCTGACCTATGCTGAAGTTAGTATTCAAGGGGGTGGGGTGGGGGGGCCGGGAATGGGACTTGCTCCTCTGACTCTCCACCACTAAAAAACAAATACACCTTGTCAGGAAATGTATGTGGCCCAAAGAAACTGACTTCTGGCCAAAGGGCTCTGTCTAGCTAGACTGGTGAGCAGTGTTCTTTGCTGGATCAGTGTGGTGGGTGCACACGTGACTGAAAGAAAAATAAACTACGGATTAAGATTCATGACCCAAGAATATTTATGGGGAAAAACGAAAACCTTCTTTTACTTGGATCTAGCTTAGGAAGGAAGAAACAGGCATTCCTCTCTCTAAAGAGAAAGAGGCCTAGGCAGTCCTGTTGGTTAGCACAGCAGATGGTGTAGGGGAACGCACACTCCGTGCTACGGTTGGTGAGACTCACTTGGCTGTCAGACTGGACTACTAACTCAGCTGTTTCCCAACCTAAAAATGCCAGTGAGAGTTATTTACTCTGTGCGAGAAAGGTGGTCACTTCATTTGAAAGACGTGTGACTTTCCCTTTCCCTGTAAATATTGGTCCCACATGGTGATGCTATGAATCCTGATTCAGCCTCTTACTAGCTGTATTGCCTTGGGAAAGAACTTTTTTTCTCTCTGAACTTGCTCCTTCATCTATGAACTAGAGATAAAATACTTAACATATGGAGTTATCGTGAAGTTTGGATCTCACATATATAAAAAGCCCACCTAGCTCAGTGCCTGGTACATACTAAGTGGTCAACGAATTTTAGCTGCCGTCGTTTATTCTAGTGAGGTCCTCTGGTCGCCCTTATTCTCTGTATCTGCCACATGACTGCCTAACTGGCCAAACCCTGCAGACCAACCACTGCCTCTTACATTTTTAAAAACTTGCTTGAATTACAAAGAACAGAATCTGGCCAGAGAAGAGGAACATTCCCTGCCTTTCCATTGATTCCCAGGTTTGGGAAGCAAAAGCAATTATGGAGTCAAATTACACCATCCTTAGGTGCAGCCCAGTCGGTGCTCTCCCAGAGGGGGTGGGGGAAGAGATAATTAAAAATGAGCAGACATCTGCCTTTCCGCACTGTCTACCCTTTGCTGTGCGACGACAGGACACGTGGCCTTGAGCCCCTGCTGCAGAAAGATGGCTCAGTGCTGTTCTGTGAAGCCCTCTGATCTGGCTTAGGCCTTAAATCATCCACTTGGTGCCTCTCGCTGCCCGCCAGGAGCTACAGAGCTCCGGAAGGACTGAGCCACAACCACCAGTAGCGCCCCCCCCCCCCCCCCCAGGGGTCTCAGAGCCAGCTGCCCACTGAAAGGACCAAGCAAAGGCAAGTGTGCCTCAGAGGGCTCCTGAGGCAACTTAACCAAAACTGACACAGGTTTCTCCCCATGGACGGGGCTGCTTGGATCAGGGGCCCAGGAGTGAGGAGCTCTGGTCTACTCCCATCTCTTCAACTTGCTTTGTGATTTTGTCACCATGTCACTTCCCCTCTCCAAGCCTCAGTCGGGCCAGATGATGCCTACAGTCCCTTCCAGCTGTGGCATTCTGTGGGCCCGGACGGAACCTCCAGGGGTTCTTTCTAGACTCCTCAGCAGTAAAGAAAAAAGAAAACCGTCGCATATTGGACTGTGATCACCAAAAGCAATGCCATCTACCCATGTCTGTAAGGAATGCAGAGCAAAATGCAGCCGAGTGGTCTTCACACGATCAGTGAGAAGTCTGAAGCCACCTTCTCTTCTGCGGCCTGCACTCGGCCCCACGTTTGCAGAGAGGACCTGGCAGACCCGTTCCCGCACGGGCTCATGTCTCCTCTTAAGGCACTGGGCAGGGTCTGTGCTGTGACTCTAGGCGGTCGGGAGAGTGGAGATGGATGAAAGGCATTGAAGCCGCAAGGGGCAGTTTACAAAGAGGGTGCTAGGCTTCTCCTGGGACTCAAAAAGTAAACACAAACTCTCAGGGCTTTCCCTTGGACACAGTCAGTAGCTCTGAGGCCCGAGATGACCCACCCAAGGCTGAAACTGTGGGGAGGGAGCTGGCCCAGACCTCATTTTTAACTGCAGCCCTGTAAAAGCGTGAGGTAGGCCCCTGGGAGCTGAGTGACCCCAACAGCCTTCTGCTGTCCCCTGCCCCCGTGTCCCACAGTACCATAATCTTACAGAAAAGGGGCCAACTGTTTAAAACTGTACCTGTACAGAGATGCCACCACACTCAGTGGGGAATCCAGTTATAATTTATATATATGTGCATATTTATATCTTTTTAAAAAGTTTTCCAGAAAGAACAATCGAAAGCCATTGGGAGAGGAAAGACAAGACAACGTAACACTTTCCCAGCTATCACTCATCTAGGAGTCTCTGTTCCTGGGGTTAAAAACTCTGAGTTTGAAAGCGCTGATATGAATCCTTTGAAATAATAGAACCGATCAGTTTAAATACACACACAAGATGGCGCGCTGACGGCAGGCAGCCCTTCCCACTGGTGCACTTCCTGAGTTCACGGAGGTGAAGGTGCCGTGGAAAAACGATGGGGCGGAAGTGCTGGCTGACAAGCCTGAGTGGCGAGCAGCCAGAGTTCACCAAAGGCCTGGAGCACGGGCAGGGGCCCTCCTGGCCTGGCCAGGCCTTCTCAGAAGTTCTGTTGCCGCCGCTTCTTAGCCTCAATGGCATCCAGGATTGGCTGCCTCTTGGACTGGTACTTCTGCCGGATCTCTTCAATCTCCTGCTCCATCATGGGGTCGAGGGCCAGGAGCCTCTTCTGAAGGTCCTCCACTGTCCAACTCTTAAGCTAGGAGAAATGGAGAGTACAGTCACGTCAAAGCCAAGGTCAGCACAGGATAGCCGAGAAGCCCAGCCTCTCCGGTCACCCAGAAGGGAAGGCTCTGTGGCCAGACGAAGTTGGAGTGGGGGCAGCGGTTGGAAAGGGCCAATTCATTCATGACCAGCACGCCGCCAGGTTTTTTGGAGATAATTTATCCCTGGACAAGTAAGTGCTAATCTCTCTGATTTACTGTGCTTTGACCAGGAACTTAACCAATAATACTTTCATCTCTCCTATCTTTTCAACAAATTACATATCGGTTCATTGTTAGGGCATTAAAATAACAGCCACTTGGTGTAGGCAAAATAATGCTTGCCCCCTAGTTCTTGTCCCCTTGTTCATGCTACCCATGAGACGAGCGTCTGGATGGTGACCGCGTCTTTTTCTGGATACCACACCAGGGAGGATGGATGCTCACCGTGGATCAGATGCCATCCCGGGCACCCCCAGTGTCTGGCACCTGTCTTACTAATAATCATCGGGAGCTGATCACACACCAGGCACCACTCTTAAGTACTTCCTATGGATTACCTCCACAGGCATCTCGAGAATGCAGACACAGCCCTTGGGCAGGGAGTGCGAGGGGTAATTGGAAACTTCTGAGATTAAGTTTCCATCATCCAGGGAAAAAAACAACAGGACTTGATATATAAACTCATAATAAAAGCTAGCACTTATATTGTGTTTTCTAGGTGCCAGATGCTCCATGCTTTACATACATCGACTCATATAATCCTTGCAACAAGCCTATGATTTGCATATATCATTATCCCCATGTTATAGATGAACAAGCCAAGAAACAAGGTGGTGAAGAACCCTGCCCAGGGTCTCATGGCTAGCAAGTGGCAGAATCAAGATTCAAACCCAGTCAATGAGGCTCCAGAGGTCATGTTCTTAACAACGATCACAGAAGAGCAGAGGAGCAAAGCACAGGTTTGAGAACCAGCTCAATCTGTGGTTAAAACATGGCTCTGCCTCTTGCAAATGCTGAGACTCAGGCGCGTCCCTGTCTCTCCAGGCTGTGCTCACCTACAGGGATGGGACAGCCATGTCTCATTGTGCTTATTTTATGAATTAGATGAGATCAGGGCTATCATGATGGTAGCATGGTCCCTGGTACACCATGAGCTTAAAGATGGCAGCACGTGTTACAGTCCTCTCTCTCCACCAGAGCCCAGGAGTGGGCAAGTTCAACACGTGTCTGCAGCTGTCAGGCAAGAAGTTTCACCACCATACATAAGCTGCGTCACTAGATCCAAGCAAGGCCACTCCTGTCTGGCAGGGGTGGGAATGAAAGCGAACATTATCCACAGCGGGTGGTGATAAATTCTGTGAGCACACAACCAGTTTAATAATAGGTGCCGTGTTTCAGGAACTCAAAGGCTCACTCAAGTCTTAGCAGAGATTTATGGAATCAACATATCCCTGGCCCCTTCTTGAGCCCCCAACAGGGAAGTAGTAGAGGAAGGGGGTGAAGGAACCTTTCTGTCCACCCTTCCTCTACAGGGTGGGGTGCAACTGAGTGTGAAGTGCCTACAGTGGCCTCCCCAGGAGTGGTTTAGTGACCTGTCGCCACAGGAATTTACCTTGGCCTGCTTCAGGGAGGTGGTCTGAGAAACAAGAAAGGCCTAACAGTTCAAGACGAAAGGCGCTTTGTGATGAGGGAATGCAGAGACGAGTGTGCGGGATGCTGGAAAGTTGGGCTGAAGAAACTGCACCTCGTTTCCAGCCCAGCCTGTGGTTTCAGACCAGCTGGAGGGGGGTGTTCTGGTCCCGGGGACACTGCAAAGAGCAATGCTCGCCTCGTCGTTAGCTCTTTCGGTTCCTTCTTCAAAAAGAAGCCACTCCAGACCTGATACCTAATGTTCCCGGCAGTTGAGGTGTTAATCGTTAGGGTCACAGATGGTCAGTCTGTAGAGACTGTGCAACCTTGGACAAGTAACTTCCCCTCTGAACCCCTCAGCGTCCTCCTCTGGAGAAGAAGCGGGTGCTGGGGATCAGGAGACCTGTTCGTTATCATCTATCAGGATGAAGCATCAACTGCAAGATGAAGAAATCAAAGCAGCACTGGCTCTCTGGTTTGTTCGGCAGCTTCACGCAAGACCCTTCTCTTCCTCAGGCCTCTGTTTCCCCACTTGTAACAGAGGGCTACCAAGCTGACCTCAAGATCTTGTCAGACTCCGTATTTCTCATTTATGACCCATGTATCGTGTGCACTGGAATCACCTGTTAAAGGTTCCAGGTTGTGAGCTACTCAATCGTACGCCCCCGGAAGTAAGGACTTTACCTGCTGAAGAAGCTACTCGTTTGTTCCTTGTGATTCCTTAAGTTTGATGAGCCTCGTTCTACATCCTCCTTCCTGTTTTCCTGACAGCAAAGTTCTCACAAAGTAATTGCTGCCTGTCTCCGGTCAAGGCTTCTAGGTTTCCCGTTTCTGCGCAGCCCTTCTGCCCTTGATCTAATCCAGAGGCCACAACAAGCACCCTTGCTTTATCTCCGCCACCTTCAGGCTAATTTACTTGCCCAAAGGCTTTGTTTGGGCTTAAGTTACACCTGACCTATTAGAACACAGCCAGCCAGTCACCGCTAATGCCTCCCTCACACTCCAGATATGGATTTTTCTGAAAACAAGCTCAGAAAATGGTTTCGTGGCGCCAAAAGTAGCATCTCACCTTCCTGGTCCTTGGCGGCATAAATAAATTTCAAATGGGTATCTTGCAGAAGAGTAACTGTGGTTCTCCGGTTTTGCTGCAGCCGGACTTGTGAAGGAGCAAACCCTCCCTGGCCGTGCAGGGGGCGTGAGCCGTCTTCACCAGCTGCACCAAGTCCCGCACTGCGGCACACCTCATCTGTCCCCTCGCATTTACACAGCCTCTCTAGACTGTGACTCCCCCAGGTCCGTCTCCAGACCAGAATTCTCTGAACTCCAGGCTCACACACCCAGGGCAGGTCCTGCTTTATATCCTGGTTCCAGATCGGCTCATGGAAATCGGCACCTTAATGTCAACCAAAACAAAACTGTCGAGTCCCAGCCTCCCAAACCTGCGAACCTATTCTCCTTACACCCGGTCTCCCCCGTCCCCGGAGTGGTACCGCCCTCCCGCCAGGTGCACAGATTCATCCCTGATTCTTCCTCCCCCTCACCACCCCCTGTCCACAACCCGTCCTTCGATCTCATCTCTCAAACACTAGTGTGACCCAAGTCCAGTCCCTCAATCCGGGCCACCATCATCTCACAGCAACGGGCATCGTTAAAAACATAGAGATGGACCCAGTCGAGTCCCCCTGTTGCCTGCGGCATGAGGATAAAATCCCCGGGGTGACAAGGGCCATACATCTCTGGCCCCATGGTCCCCTGGAGCTTCATCACCTACCACCCTCCCTTTTGCTCGGCACCCTCTGGCCACCTTTATTTCAAATCCTCAGACAAGCTGCACTTTCTCTGGCCTCAAGGGCTACATGGGGACGGGTCCTTCTGCCTGGATGGGTCGTCCCCAGTTCTTCCTTACCTTTAGGCCTTAGCTCTGAGGTCAACTCCGCAGAGAACTGGAGAAAGCCTTCCCCTGAGCATCTCACCTAGAAAAGTCGCCTCCCCTACGTGCATTGCTGTGTCTCAGCCCGTGGTTTACTTCCTTCAAAATGATCGTGGCACGCAGTAATCACTCATCCTTACTTATTTTCCATCACTTGTTGCGTTTCTCACTAGGACAAAAGTTCTACAGGGTAGTGACTATCTTGTTCACTACACCATGTGTGGGAATGAATAAATTGCCCTTTGTTTCCAGTCAAATACTGATGGAAGCCGCTGAGGTTGAGGGAGCAAGCTCCCCGGGCACCGCCACAGGCCGCGGGGCTCTGGGCGAGGAGCTGGGGAGGACCCCGTGTGGAACAAGGAGTGAGGGCTGCCCTCACAGAGCTTCTGTCCCTCTCAACATTCCTTCGGCGTCAAAGGAAGTCTCTGCTCCCTTGAATCCCATCAGTGTGTTTGATACTGAAAAGGAGGAGGTGTCCAGCCCCGGCTAAGGCGTCTCTAACGGGCGCGTTCACTTCAATTTTTCATTCTGACGAAAAGGAACTACTACTTTGAAAAAGAATGAGATAATCAAGAGAATAAGGGATGATCCCTGGGGCCCAGACAAAATGAATGCCAAGCCCTGAGC
Organism: Crocuta crocuta; assembly: GCF_008692635.1. NCBI lineage: Eukaryota > Metazoa > Chordata > Mammalia > Carnivora > Hyaenidae > Crocuta > Crocuta crocuta. The sequence goes on along the minus strand of NW_027530193.1, from coordinate 1,140,494 downwards.
CCCAGGCTCATTAATGAAGGTGGGTTATGCTGAAGAGAGCAGACCAAGCACGGGGAGAGGTCATAGGAGGATAGAGAAACTAAAATAGGCCTCTTCACCACGGTTATTTAGAATTCGCTGACCACCCGGAGGCTAATCAACACATCAGTCTTGAGTAAATGGCCACGGATGGGCTCCGAATCTGACAGTATGGATGCTTCCCACTGTGCTCACTAGCGCCTGACCCAACGCCTCGGCTTTGCTCACCCAGTGTGATGTCGATGTCTGAGCAAGTAAAGGCAGCCACATATGTGCAGGGGAGATTTCTCTTAGCGGAAGTGGTCTCTGGAAATGTTCCGTATCCTCAAGTAGGCAGTGTGAACTTGGGCCTCACCCTGTTTCAGCCAGATACAACGCCGTCCTACTCCTGGATTCTACACTTAGACATCGAGGCAGTATGTTAATTTCTTGAGCGTATGCCATGCGCCCATCACTGAGCTAAGTGCATCTGCATGAATTCATCTATCTGCAAGGCAGGTATTATGACTGCCCTCCTTTGACACATGAGGTCAATGAGGATAAGAGTGAGCAAGCAACTGCCCAAAGTGATACAGCGAGGAACCAGAAAGACTGCAACCACCTCTCTAAGAGTTTCTGGAAACAGGCCTGTTTGTGTTAGTGAACAACATGGGAGACCAGAAGAATTACCAAATCGGCTGACGTCAAATACATCAGATGGCCTGTGGATTCAAAACTGCCACTGCTAGCGATGAAGGGTGATTTGAGGGGTCACCTGACCTCTCTGGGATCTGGTTTCATCTGTAAAATGGGAGGATACTGTCTACTTCACTGCCTTTCCTCAAGTAAAACCACCAGAGGCCTACCACGTCCCAGGCACCACTGCCGAGGGGCAGTGACTCCATACAAGGTTGCTAAACATGCTGCCAACGGGGTCAATCAACTTTTCTGGCAGCTCTACCCGGCCAGACACACTGTGGGGCAACAGGAACGTAAAAGGCCATATGTGTTGAGAAGCAGCTAGGCTTCGGGGCAGGAGCACTGGCTTTGCAGTCACATGGACCCGGGTCCCCTGGAGCTCTGCTCCAAACTGGATGCCCTTGGGCAAGTCACACAATCTGTGCCTCACCTTCCTCATTTTCAGAGGACAGCAGTATTTATCCAACAGGGGAAGTTGTGAGGTTCAGAGGTGTCGGTAAAGTATGTAACATAGTGTTTGGTACACAACAAAAACAAAGTGGATAAGTGGGAGCTACCACCTTAAATCCTTTTTTTTTTTGGAAAATGGAGAGAGCACAAAACATAAAGAGTAGCTGCTGCTGCTGTAGGAACTGAGCCTGATGAGCTCACAATGCGGTGAGGACACAGCACACACAGAGCTGTCGCTGGTGAACTCTACGTGAGAAACCCCGAAGCTCGGGAGTCTGGCTTGATTCCCCACCGGCCAGACCACAGCGAGAGCCTCAGATTCCCAGCATTAGTCCAAATATAGAAGGCTGATGGGAACTGGTTTCTCCTCAGATAGGCTCAGCAACTCTGAAATTCTGAACTGCCCGGAGAACAAGCGGGAAGATCGGCTGGTGTTTCAGATGAGCAGGGACTCAGAGGACTACAGTCACAGCCAGCCTACCTGCATGAGCAGAGTGAAGCTGAACTAACACATCCGAATGTAGAGCACAGCTCCCCGCTACCCTGGCAACAAGGCCCATGGTGAACAAACAGGTCTGGTCCATGTCCAAGGAACAAGACTCAAAGTTCTGCTCCTCTGCTGCTAGAAACTCACCTCAGAAGTCTATTGTACAAGCAGTGTCGTGCTATGGCCCTAAAAAAAACCATCAGAGAGAGAAAGAGAGAGACTTGCCAAAACGTTTAAGGACAAGCTTCAATTCTGTACATACTGCATACTTAAGCACTCATAATTCTGCATCCAATATCACCACCAGGATTTCCCAAACACACTGCCCCTTCTGGACAGGTGAGTCAGACTGAGGCCCTGTCAAAGGTGATGGTTTTATAGTGGCCAAGAATGAGGAAAGAACACGCCTTTGGAATTTAGCAAGACGACAAGGAAGCCTGACAGAGCTGAATGAAGCCAGCACTGTGCCAATCCACACCTTCAACACCAGCCACTAGAAGGTTGGCAAAAATGGAATAGAGAAAAGGTACCAAGGTCAGTCAAAAGCACATAGGGCATTGACTTAAAATCCACCAAGGATACTTATCCTTCCTTGATGAGAATCTGTCTCTACCTAGGCATGGATTCTAGATTGGAAGGAGGTAACTCTAGGAAGATTCTCAGATGATGCAATAAATTCTCAGCAGGTGACCGAGAAGGTAGTGGAAGGAGGTAACTCTAGGAAGATTCTCAGATGATGCAATAAATTCTCAGCAGGTGACCGAGAAGGTAGTCACTCAGAAAAGCAGGGAGCTGACAGTCAAATAATAACCTATGTGGGTTAAGTAAGCACTAGGTCATTGAATTTCGAAAGATCTTGCTGCTCAAATGAACCTTGTGGGAATGTTAATGGGAAATTTCCTCTAATTCAAATTATGGTCATGCCAAAGTATGCTTCCATCAGCCCCTTATAAAATCTTCCTAATGCAAAACTATTACTACTGGTTACTTCAGTCCCACTCTGAGTTTACGGTTACTTGAAGTCAATACATGGAATTGTTATCAGAATTCCAACCAAAGAAAACATGGCTGCATGTATTTAAAATATTTACCAAGAAGACTGGAATGAAATGCAGACCTTGAACCTGGTTAAAACAAAGAAATGTGGCTCCAGGCAGGCCCAGTGATATAATGACACAAAACTCTGATGTGGGTCAGAAGACCAGCCTCAAACAACCTAAAGATTGCGTCCAGAGAGCCTCCCACCTGGAGCTCAGGACATGCTGTGTGCGTGTGTGTGGCTGAAAGATACGATTTGATATATGGTATAAACAAAAAGACAAAAAGCAAAAGTGTTTTCTTTAAAGGGTTTCATTATAATATAAAGTCTATTACTTGCATGCTGTTATTTTCTTGCGATTTATCAAAAATCATCCTTCAAATTACACGACAAAATTAATTTCTGTAGTAGTTTTTGCAGGCTTAGAATTTACTCCAACTCTGTTCTGACATGAATTTTCACAACTTATTTTTGAAAATCACAATGCCCCTGCTTTGGTTGCTATTTTGTTTTTCTTCTGTGAATTTTACAACAGTCTTTGGCCAAAGGTAAAAATGTTTTGACCAAACCCAGATTTTTTCCCTACCATCATGCCTCTGGCTTTCCAGAGCAAGAATGCATCAGGAACTTTCATACCCCAAATACAGAAGACTAACAGATGGTAAGAGGCGTTGCACTGCTGCTACCAAGCATCGTGTCTTTAATTATGAAGATGTAGCGAGTACCTGCTCAGACATGTGTGCCAGGTCTAGACGGGGCAGCAGTAGGGATGACAGAGGTGAGGCTGAGCAAAGGTGTGTACAGGGCAGAAAGTACATGGCAGGATCCCTGCACACGAAATGTAGAGATAGATGAGGTAGCTGAGTCAAACGAGCTACAATCCATGGCGTTAGTGACTCATGACTGCTAAGTAGGTGTAATGAGAGCCACCTTTCATTGAGTGCTGTGTGCTCAGCACCTTACATGCTTTATTTCATGTAACCTCAGAATAGTCCATGACATAAGTAGTAATATCCCACTCTACAGAGGTGGAACTGAAGCTTAGAGAAATACAGGAATTTGCTCCTGGCCCTGAAGCCGGCAAGGATAAGTGGTGGTGTTAGGGTATGAGCCCTGGAGCATCTGACTGCAGAGCCCAAGCCACCCTTGTGTGAAGGGAGCATGTACTACAGAGACAAGGAAGAATCCCTGTGGTTGGAATCTCTGAGAGACCTTACATTTTTGATACATTTATAGTGCAAAGAAGGAGCACTCACTCTGATTCAGAGCAAAGTCTGAATGGCAGAATTTTTAAAAATGACATGCAAATCTTATTTCGAGTATTTATCGCACTTGACATACAGAGGACTAATAAAATTAGGCCAAGTAAACAAAAAGACTGAGGAGTTCGTTTGTCAATATTATTTAAGCCACTCCAAATTCCTTCAGGCACCACATTTTTTTCACACCTCTGTGCACCTGCGGAATATAATCCTGTCTTCAGTTTAGGGAATGCCTAACTCTTCCCTCTCCCCAGCTACCTTTTCCTTTCCCTAAAGTGGGAGCTATTTCAGAGCAGGAACTACATCTATTTTCAGAGAGGGCAGCAGAAAAGAGTTCTCAATAAATATTTAATAAAGAGACATATCCTTAATCTTTAAGCATTTATTTGAAAATGGTACTGACTTTTTATTCAGTTCCCTCAAGAAGCTTTGGAAGTAGGTAATCAATAAAAAAACCTAAGAGTATAAGCTTGTTAAATAGGATTATGCCAATCAGTCCACACCGACCCCTGCATGCCCAAATCAGAATGGACAGCTCATCCAGCATCATGATTGCACTAAAGCTACAAGGAAAAAATGGACATGAAAATCCACTCTGGTCTTGGTTGCTTATGACAGCTAAGAGAAATTCTACTTTTTTAAGAGTAGCTCTAAGCTGGTTTATAAATTTCACACCGGAGAAAGCCAAACAGTGAGAAGAAAACTTTCAGGAAGTCAGCAAACACGTAATCTAGAATGATGGCGAATGTCTAAAGAAGGTGGGGCATAAGAACAGAGCAGAGTGTGATGCTCCTGACATCTGAAAGCACTGATGGGAGGCATCCGGCGTGCCGTCATTCTTGCGGGGATATTAATCTTTCAAAAGATATGAAAACCTAAAGCACAAACTGCACCAAGCTGTTTTAATGTAGCTTAATAATTCAGGAAAAGAGCTAGCTCATCATGAGCTAAGAACCCCTGCAAGCTGGGCGTCTGTATACTTTCTTGGGCTGGAAATTTCCAAGATAACAAAAAGGCCAGGTCTTTTTCTCTCATCCTGCCAAATGAAAGAAGCCCAAAGAATCCCAAGCAAAATGTGAAAGCTAAAATACAAATTGATCTCAGTTCATTTAATAAAAGCAGCCTTAAAAGGGATCCTCGACTAAAGAAGGTCCAATTTAAATACACCAGAAGGACAAACTGTGTACAGAAAACTGGCCAAGAATGCAAACCAAAGTACTCTGAGTAAGCCACTTTGCAGACCTGAATTTTTATAATTTGGGCTTTCTGATGTGGGAAAACTTGTAAGTGAACAGTGCTTTTTTCTGCAAAGTATATAAAACCTCATATACACCCTACTGCTGGGCACTCCCACATAATGAAGTGTCAGAGATTTACAACCTAAATACCCAAAAAGAAATATTCTTTCAACATCCTGTGAGGAAAAGAAGAATTCTATAACAAAAGCAGACTAGTTCTATCTACAAAGCATGTCACAATCCTTATGTAATGGCCATTGAATCTTGGGACCCAAGCTGCCCGCAGTGTCAGAAACATAAATTAGGTTAGAGGTGTGTGTGTGTGTGTTTGGAGACTTTCAATTCTGCCAAAACCACGTAGCTCCTAAATAGGAATCTGTATCATTTTTCTTTTATTTTTCTGACTCAAGATTGTCTTAAAAAAAGATGGCTTAATTCTTTATTAATGCATAAAAATGGTACTTGGTACTTTGAGACGGCCCTTTATTCTTTTCAGTAAGTGTTTAATTGGATATGGATAGTCAGATGTGATTTAATTTATGCCTCTGTAATACTTTTCACGTGTGTATAAATTCACAAACCAGAAAAAACTCTTTGTAAAGCCCATGTGTCCTAGTTGTTTTGGTTCAGAAAGGATCCTCCCCATATTCCTAGCATGAGCTCATCTAAGCCCAGAGATTAAAACCCCTTAGATGTTCAAAACAAACAACAGTTAGTTTTCCTGGCATGAAACTTTCTTTTACATGTGTATCCTAAACGTTTTCTGTAATGAGCACGCATCATGAAGAAAGAAACCGCCCCCAACCCGCGGCCTGACACAAAGCTTCCACTCTGTACTGACCGGGAGGGGGGCGAACAGCGGTAACAGCATGATGTGTGCGGTGACATGCCACAGTTCATGTGACCTTTGTTTGTGTCTATGAACATACTGTCTGTAAGTTGTAATTTTCATTAATCCGTGTCCCCTCATGGAGTGTCTGTGACTAGCACCAGCACGTGGGCACTACTGTTCTCACGTGACGGTATTTCCCTTAAAAAGAACAGGGAGAGTCTGTCAGTTACCAGTCCGTGTACCTCTGAACGCGCCCTGCTCTATGATAAATGTGCTGAGTGCACATGGCAGTCTTAGCGCTTCTCCAAGAAAGCGTGTGTGACATGTGTGACACTAAGCTTTGTCAGCAGAGGGGCAGGAGGGAGAGGGCAGGGAGGAAGAGGCTCTCCTGAGTCTCCAGCGCAGGGGCTGGCAGTGTGGACGGGAGGACAGTTGGTGAAGTGTGGCCCAGCCACAGTCTAGGACCCGGTTTCTTTGAGACCTTAAAGCCTCAGCTTGTCCATAACCTTTCAGCAGCCACAGTGACATGGACACCAGCGCGCCAACGTGGCTCACAGCTCTGAAGGCCTCCTGCCCCCACCAGCACCCACCTCTCCCCTGCTCACCCATGCCACTGGCTGTGGATCACCTGCTCCCCACCTGTACTGACCACCCGCTCCCCACCTGTACTGACCACCTGCTCCCCACCTGTACTGATCACCCGCTCCCCACCTGTACTGACCACCCACTCCCCACCTGTACTGACCACCCGCTCCCCACCTGTACTGATCACCCGCTCCCCACCTGTACTGACCACCCGCTCCCCACCTGTACTGATCACCCGCTCCCCATCTGTACTGATCACCCGCTCCCCACCTGTACTGATCACCTGCTCCCACCTGTACTGACCACCCGCTCCCCACCTGTACTGATCACCCGCTCCCCATCTGTACTGATCACCTGCTCCCCACCTGTACGGATCACCCGCTTCCCACCTGTACTGATCACCTGCTCCCCACCTGTACGGATCACCCGCTTCCCACCTGTACTGATCACCTGCTCCCCACCTGTACGGATCACCCGCTTCCCACCTGTACTGATCACCTGCTCCCCACCTGTACTGATCACCGATCACCCGCTCCCCACCTGTACTGATCACCTGCTCCCCACCTGTACTGATCACCCGCTCTTCACCTGTACTGCAGAGGCTAGTCTATGGCGGGCCCAGAGCCCCTGTGGCAGCTCTGGTCTAGCCAAATGAACAAACCTCCCTGCTGTGCCATGGGCCAAACTAGTTTCTCCACAGAGGCTGGAACCCCTGGTAGTTTGTCCCCCCTTGGGCACGCTCGCTTTGCACTAGGGAACCACACACAGTTTCCCTAGATCATATAGTTACTCCTTTATTGTTGGCAACAATTCTCTGCATTCAGCTGCTCCTGTTTAACTTCCTATGTGGTTTCTGTCTCCTGACTGGACCCAGACTGCTACAGGGAGGAAGGCGTACACACAAGCACATACATGCTCAGCCACTAATGGAAATATTGCCCAAATGCCAAACTCCAAATACAAATTTAAATGTGAAAAATGCCCAGACAACCTCAAATCCAGAATAGTATAGTGTATTTACAGCCTGAGTGTGGAATCAAAATACTCTGACTTGCTCCCACTGAAAACTGTACTATTGGTGAATAGATAGACCAGTTGTGGTACATCCATACAAAGGAAACTATTCAGCAATCGAAAGGAACAAGTCCATATACCTGCAACGACATGGAGGAATCTCACAACATGCTAAATGAAAGGGCCAAACACAAAAGATGATGTTCTGTATAACTAAACTCACATGGCATCGTAGGAAAGGAAACTACTGGACAAAAACCAGGGCATGACAGAACTTTTCAGGGTAATGGAAATGTTCTAGATCTTCATTATGGCAGTGTTTATACAACAGTATCCATTTGTCAAAACTCATCAAACTGTACACTTAAAAAGGAGCAAATTTTATGGTATGTAAATGAAATCTCAATAAACCGGACTTTACAAAACAAAAAACTGTATATCAAAAATTGTAGAAGGTATTTAAAGTCATCTTTAAAGGGANGTTGTGGGGATGAGCACTGAGTGTTATGTGGAAACTAATTTGACAATAAACTATTTGTAAAAAAAAAAAAAGGAATTTTATAGCCTGATACATATACATCAGAAAAGGGAGATGACTGAAAATTAATCAACTTAATCGTCCAACTAAAGAAGAAAAAAAAACACCCCGGAATAAACCCACAGATAAAGGTAAGAACACAAATTTATTAATTTAAATCCAATTCAATGGCAAGGATCAATAAAACCAAAAGGTGGTTCTTTTCAAATGACTAAAAAAAAAAAGAAAAGAAAAACCTCTGAGAAGTCTGATTTTTAAAAAAGAAGAAGAATCAAATATTGGGAATGAAAAGCAAGCTGGACTTAAAGATACAGTGAATTTTAACATCCAAAACTTTATGCCAAAAATTTTTAAAACTTAGATGAAATCAAGATTTCTAGGGAGAGGAAAAAAAAAACCCCGACTAGATTTATGTGGACTAAAGCCATAGAGACCACGGACTAAGAAACTGGACCCAAGGACAAAGGAGGGGAGTGGCACTGCTCACAATGTAAAGCCGCAGAGGATGAGTCCATCTTGCAAATACAGCTGTGATATTACCGAGCAGAGGTGCTTCCCTATAAGCAGGAAAAACACCTGAATTCCCACAACGTCCAGTTCTGACAACAAGGTCCCTATGGAGTTCCCTCCCAGAACTTCCTCCTGAAAAAAAGAGGGGCTCTCCAGAGGCCAGAGATATGGTTTGTGTGCCCACCTCCCTTCCTCTGAATGCGAACACTGCTATTCCCGGTGAACCAAGAAAGCGTAAAGAAAGGCAGGGCCGAAGGGCCGGCAGAAGCCCTGCTGGTGTGGCCCTGCCCAGAGCACAGGATTTAAGGACCTGGCTGCATAACGACGATGGTGATAATGACTGTAACAATAATTTAAGCCAGCATTTGAAAAAATATTTATTCACCATTATTAGCTGGTCACTACATTAAGCACTCGTCCTGTGTTATAATCTCATTTGCTCTTAATTAAATCTACGGTTATAATTATTAATCTGATTCTGTAGGTGGGGAAGTTGAGGTTTGCAGAATCTCATAATTTGTCCGGGCAGAGACCCAAACTGAATCTGGTTCTGTCTGACCCTAGTCTGTACTCTTAATGAAACATCACCCAATATCTACTATTGGTCAGATGTTTTGCCCCTCATAATCTGAACTCTATAGAGAGAATAAAGCACAGATACCATCAAAGCAACACTGAATACAGAGAATACCCAAGATTTCGTTGCTTGCCCTGCTGAGAGTAGGTCAGCATGAAGACTGGCAACGTTTATGCAAGTCAAGCTACCACAATACGAAGTGGTTAAAAGCAAGAGACTCTTGTTTTCTCTACCTGTAAAATGGAAAAGCTAGATAATCCTAACCAACTGTACAGTCTCTGGGAGAAACAGTCAAAATAGACACATAGGTAGAAGTTTCCTGGAGACAAAGTAAAACAAACAAACAAACAAACAAACAAAAAACCCCACAGCATCTTCAGGCAGAGCTTTTGAGCTTACTTTCCAGGTGTGCAATCCCCCCTTTCCTCTCAGAAATGACCAGACACAGTCAAGATGATGTTGGGTGATGCCTCTTGCTGGAAAATGCAGCAGGAGCCGGAACATGTGCCCTTTAAGGACCTGTTCTGACAGCCCATCAGTCTCAGAGATGGTGCTGGAATAGCTTCCTGAGAGAGAATGGCTTCAATATGTTAGACCTCGTCACCCGTGCTTCCCGTGAAGCCACAGGGAAGCGACCTAACGGCCCAAGGTACCAAGAGACTATGTGCAGGTTTTAGGGTCCATTTCTGAACTTCTACTCTAAGCCACCTAGATGGAAATGCTTTCTCATCACTGTCCATACGACCACTACCAAAACTCGCAAAATCATGGTCTGCACTCTGCCTCACCATGCAGTTGGGATAAAAATCATCCTAGGGGTGTCTGGGTGGCTCAGTGGGTTAAGCGTCTGAATCTTGACTTCGGCTCAGGTCATGATCTCATGGTTTGTGAGTTCAAGCCCCATATCAGGCTCTGTGCTGACAATGCAAGAGCCTGCTTGGGATTCTCTGTCTCTCTCTCTCTCTGCCCCACCTCACATTCTCCCTCTCAAAACAAATAAACTTAGAAAACAATCATCTTATGTTTTAACAGCAGAGAATCAATGGCCATGAAGCACAGTCTTTAAAGAAAGCAGCCACAGATCAAGCAGTCTCAGAGCCAAACAAAGGAAATGAGAAACAGTGGCAAGTTCACAGCCGTGGAGACCATTTCAGCAACCTCCTGGGGTCACAAACCACCAACATTTAAAAGGTCTTGCTCTCGGTGCCATTTCAATAACTGAGTTAAAACCCAAGCTCAAATCAGCTAGCACGAGTCACCAGCAGAAGCAGGCTGCTGTGACTGGAGACAAAGGCGACATTCATTTGCTGTGTGGTTTCTCAGAAAGCATATCTACACAGCAGGTTTCCCTGGCAGGGTTGGAAACATACTTCTCTTTCAGATTGCTGTTCTTGGCTGGTTTTCTGAAAGTAAAAAGTACAAGATCTCATTATATTCCCAAGTACAAGTGAATTCGGCCTTAACATACTTTGAGGCCAGCTTTACAGGAAAAATAAGAAATCTGAAACAAAAATAGTATACCTTGTCAAGAACAATTTAGGATAGTCTTTTTACCAGAAACCGCTCCGTATGATTACCCAGGAAAGATCCATTAACATGCAACTGGTGTTTCTCCTGGCTAACTCCCCGGCACCCTCAGGGCCCTGGACCCGAAGACCACAGTAATGATCATGGCCTCCATTCATCTTTCTTCCAGCACAGGATTATGAAAAGAAACTCCTCCCCAAAAAAGTTAAAAAGCAAACAAGTATGGAGCTACTCCAGAACAGAAAGGCAAGAGTCTGAGGGCACAGGGTCTCATGTTTAAAATGCTGCCTGAAGTCATACTCGGCAGGCAAACCAATGACAAAAGCAAATATGCAGCCTCAACTCCTAAACCTGCCCACTGATGGGAAGACACCCAGGCTTCAGAGGGCAGAGTGACCTAAAAGTAACCTAATTCCAACCAAAAAAGTTCCAAATACCAAATGCCAAACAGAAGGAGAATGATTAAGCCGATCAAAATAATACAATGTGAGGGATTACTACGTAGTCGTCAAAAGTGATAATTCTATAAATGTTTTTAATGATATGAGAAAAGGTTTAAGACATGTTAAGTGAAAAGAAATCCAGATGCCATGTTATACATACAGTGTGATCTCAGCTATGAAAAAGCAAGGCTCAAGTACAGAAACCGGAAGCAGCTATGTTAACTGTAAACAGGGTGGTCGTGGAGCCATGGGAGAAATTTTCTTCCCTAAGCTTTCCTTCAATCCCTAAACTGTCTACAATGGGCCTGTATTGTTTTTACACAAAAGGGGAAAGATAACACTGCAACATCTCAGGAGACCAAAGCAACACTAAAGAAGATGACAAAAAGTAACACTTATCAAGTGCTTACTGTGGGCCAGGTGCTGTCCTAATTGCTTTGGATTTTTTTTTTTTTTAGATTTATTTTATTTTTAGACAGAGAGAGCATGAGCTGGGGAGAGGGGCAGAGGGAGAGGGAGAGAGAGAATCCCAAGCAGGCTCTGCAATGTCTGCACAGAGCCCAATGCAGGGCTCAATCTCATGAACCATGAGATCATGATCTGGGCCCAAATCAAGAGTCAGACACTCAACTGACTGAGCCATCCAGGCGCCCCATCCCAAGTGCTTTGTATGCATTATCTCACATGATATTCTCAACAATCCCATGAGATGGCTGTGATTTTTACCCATATTTGACAGGTAAGGAAATTGGGAGTTAGCCTGGTGACGTAACAGGTGCAGATGATGGGATATGAAGCCAGAATGCTTCTGGTGGTTCTAACCACCGTGTATACTGCCTTCAACCACAACGGCAGGACCTGCCTCTCTGCCTGCACGCTGAGCCTAAAAGCAAGCATCAGTGATAAAATCTACTTTAAGAGAAGTTCCAATAATTTAGAAGACTATGACTGCAAAAGAGGAAGCTGCCAAGATCCTAAGATACTCAAATAATATTTTAAACTCCTGAAAGTACCTCTAATGAAAGCTATAAAGAGAATCTATGTGATAGAGCAGCCCATCACCATAGGGGAAATTATACCAGCACCACAAAGCCAACCCACAGCTAAGTTCCCCAATACAAGAAAAAGCTAGGACTATCTGTCAGAAATAGACTTTTGCTATCTAGTCATTAAACTGCCAAGGGAAAAAAAAGTATTTGAAAAATACAATTAGTAGGACTCGAACAAACAGGATCTGAATTTGCCCTTCCCTCCAGAAAAGTCCTCAGTAACAAGACGCACTGACCAGTGGACGCTAGAGAACAGAAAGAAACTTGACAAGGAAAATAAGCACGATGCTTCATGCCAAATTCTTAACCTGCCACCACTCAGGAGGATCCACTAACTCTTTTTTCAGTCCAACACTGAGGGCCTTTTGGTTAGAAATAATCAATTTTGCTTGGCAAAAAGGCATCAAGACACAGAAGTACCCTGGATCAAATTCTGTAGAATCAACCTATTTCAGAGGCATTAAAGTGAATGCCAAAACCAGTATGGTATTCTGTTCACAGCTCCTTTCTAGAGGTTTTAACAGCAGAAAAATACTGAAACTCAAGAGTTTTAAATGGAAATTTCTATCTATAAAAATAGCCACTATTAGATACCCAGAAGCCATCTAAATTCACCATGTATTTTAAAAATTGTTGGTTGTTAGGAAAACTGGCTAGCTGATTAGAAAAATATGAAGGTGGATTGCTACATTACCCTTTATATCAAAACAAATTCCAAACAATAAATAGTGAAAAAAGAAAAAAAAGTATACGTTCTAAAACAAAGGGTTAACATTTTTATAATCTTGGGGTGTGAGAAACTTCTAAATATGGTTTAAAATTCCAGAATCCACAAAGGAAAAGCTGCTAAATCAAAACCAAAAATTTTAAATATCTGCACAGATACCATAAAGTTTTTAAAAACTGGGAAAATCTGGATTTTTTTACATGTACCCCAATGTTCATGGCAGCATTAGCAACAATAGCCAAATTATGGAAACAGCCCAAATGTCCATCGACTGATGAATGGATAAAGAAGATGTGGTGTGTACATACACACACATACACACACACACAGGAATATTACTTAGCCATAAAAAAGAATGAAATCTTGCCATTTGCAACAATGTGGATGGAACAAGAATGTATTATGCTAAGTGAAATAAGTCAGTCAGTGAATGACAAATACTATATGATTTCACTCATGTGGAATTTAAGAAACAAAACAAATGAACATAATAGGGGGAAAAAGAGAGGCAAACCAAGAAACAGATTCTTACCTATAGAGAACCCATTGAGGGTTACTGGAGGGAGGTGGGTGCGGGAATGGGTGACGGGGATTAAGAAGGGCATTTGTTGTGATGAGCACTGGGTGTTAGATGTAAGTGATGAATCACTGAATTCTACTCCTGAAACTAATATTACACTGTATGTTAACTAACTGGAATTCAAATACAAATTTGGAGAAGGAAAAAATAAATTAAAACTGGGAGGGGTTCCTAGGTGGCTGAGTTGGTTAAGCATCTGACTGAATTTCAGCTCAGGTCATGATCTCACGGTTTGTGAGACCAAGCCCCAAGTTGGGCTCTGTGCTGACAGTGTGGAGACTGCTTGGGATTCTCTCTTCCTCTCTATCTGTCCCTCCCCTGCTCATGCTCACTTGCTTGTGCACGCTTTCTCAAAATAAATAAAGCACAAAAAATTTTTTAAAAACTGGGAAAATAGCATTACCATATATGTTAAAAGGTCTGTAACCTTACTTTGAAATCAATTAGGAAAATAAGAATTCCATTAATAACTGCATAAATACACAAACTGGCAATTCAGATACCAAAAACAATAGGAAAATCTGAGAACATGTATCACAATTTCAAATTTATAAACAGCTTGGCCCAGGCATTCTACTCGCAGGAGTTAATTCTAAAGCCATACATATCATGCAAAGATGCTTATTAAAGCAATGTTTAATATTAAAAAGCTAGGCCACCTAAATGCCCATGGTCTGGGGATTGGTTAAGTCAGAGGTCACAAAAGCAGCTGTTTTCAGGCGTTGGCACAGGCGATGAAAAAATAAGCTCAACAGACCAGCTGTGAAACAGCAGACAGGAAGTGGTGTGATCTGCAGCGAACCGGAGTGCCCTGCCCATTTCAGTAATTCCCCGTGTAAACACCGTGTGTGCCGAGGTCCCCCAGCCCCAGGGTGAGATGTGGGATCCCCGTGCTCTGTGCCAGGGGAAGAGTACTGCTGCCTGGGGCTTCTCTCCGAGAGCAGCCGGGAGGATCCCCTAACAGTGAAGGAGGCTATCAGGCTGGGGCAGCTCCGAGGGGAGGGCGGAAAACCTGACGCGGCATCTGCTCCCGCACGGGGCTGGCCTCCAGGCTCTGGCCACCCAGCCTGGTTTTACAGGCTCAGGCCCAGATCGCAGACAAGGGAGGCGAAGGAGAGCACGGGTGGCAGTCGGGGAGTGAACACTAGGCCTTCTGTGGGGTCTCCCCTCTCCAGAGGAACAAGATGGAGATGGGAGGAGCATGAACCAGGGCGAACACGTGCAGCACGCACCTTACCGAAGGGCACACGAATCACCCTAGTGATCTCATACCAGCAACTCGAGCACTGTTTCTTCAAGTGCGCACACCAAGTGCTGAATTCACAGGACTGTCGTTGGCCACGCCTTCAGCAATAAACCTCTGGGCCGAGGCTGCCTTTATGGGCCCAGCTGCCATGAGAAGTGTCGCCACAGATAACGTGCCAGGTGGCATTTGGTATTTTATCACAGGAGCTGGACTCATCCCAGGAACCGGCTTAAGTTAATCCTAGAATGGCTGCAGTTTAGCAGTATGGCCTCGCCAGGGCTTCGCAAGCAGGAAGCCCCCACGCAGATCTGGAACGGAACCTTTCTTCACAATGTGTGAGGATGACCTTGTACTTGGGCCTGCCATTTCTGGGAATAAAAGCCCCTGGGAGAAGACAGCAGATTTCCTGACTCTACTGCATTTGAAACACCAGTCCCTTAAGATTTTTTAAACTCCAGAAGAGACATATCAAATGAAAAAGAGATGAGCAGTCGCCAGGAGTTAGGAAACGGGGCATGGAGGGGGTGCCTTAGCAAAGCCAGCAGGGGTGCTCCTTGTGGGGATGTAGCTGTCCTTTACCTCCACGCATTCGTGTCCATATCCTGGGTGTGATAAGGCACTGTAATTCTGTAAGACGTCACCAGTGCAGAAACTGGGTTAAGAGTACAAAGGGCCTCAACATGTTTTTATTTCTTACAACTGGACGTGAACCTCCAATGATCTCAAAATTAAAAGTTTAATTACAAAAAAAAAGGAATATAAATAATCTTTAAAAGATACCTCCATGTCTGAAGGCTACAAAATCCTGGCATAGTGTTTAATATTCAATAGGATTTTCCTGAATAAAGAGCAAATAGAAGGGACCAGTGGGTCTGTAATGGGGATCCGAGTTTGTCCTTCCCCCTGAGGCTGGTCACCCTCGGACCCAATGTTGAGCGCAGTGCAAACCCAGCATTTACAAACGGGAGCGCTTGACAGGTGTGGGCGCCCAGATACAGCTCTTGGTGTCTCTCTGGGGATCTCTTTTTCTCTGATCCTCTCTCCCTCTCTCTCTCTCTCTCTCACACACACACACACACACACACACACACACACTCCCCCCGACCCCCCCTCTCTAGCACCATCAGGATTAAAGCTATTTTGAAAAAGAACATCAATGTGGGAACTTCCCAGGTCTTACGGCTTCGAGGCAGCCACAGAAGGGAAACCATCTGATCGGAGAACACATAAAAGGTCCATATGAATCCGTGTGTGTGGTATTTGAACCCTGTGACTAAGAAAGTCACAACAGAATTAGGCTCATCTAAAGTATGAAATAAACACTTCAAAGCAGACAACACTTAACCAAGAAGTGGAGTTACCACAAGCAGGGCCCTTGAAAAAACCATGAAGGAAGTTGGGGGCCTGGCCCCACGTCTGTGTTTGGGCAGCCCACACCATTACCTTTCACTCTTCCCCTGGGGTTCATGTCTCCCACCTAAGTATTACACATACACCTCAGTAAATAAGATTTACTGAACGCCTACTGTGTCGGGTACTCTGCTAAGCACTTTAAAAGCATTTTCTAATTTAATTTTCTCAATAACCCTGACATAAATATGATTAGTATCTTCCTTCTAGGTTAAGTGACTTGCCTAGGGTTATGTATCTCATAAACAGTGAGGCCAGGACTGAATCCAGTCTCTTGGTCAGTATGTTTTACTGTCTCCTATGCTCGTTTTGGTCTCCAGGGCATCCAAGGCACATCCCTGCATTCTGAAAGAACTGGGGATGGGGGGGGGGG
>NW_027530193.1:1052775-1123797 GCF_008692635.1 Crocuta crocuta | reverse complement strand
GGGATCCTGCATATACTGAACATCTGTTATATGCTTTACACAGGCTATCTCTTTTAGGCTCAAATAACCCCTTATGACAGGTATGTATTTTTCTCCATTTTAAAGATTAGCAAACAAAGACTGAGAGAGTCTGAGGGCCCTTGAAGACGTTTAATCTCCTCTTTATTTAGCAGATGAAGAAACCAGAGCCCCAGAAAGTTTAGGCGGCTAGCTCAAAGACACAAAGCCAGTTCCTGTCGGAGCGGAGATCTGATTCTCAGTCTGTGGCTCTCTCTAACTACATCTAAGTTGTTGCTCTGAAAGGAGCCAGCATATGAATAACAGAGCAGGACTGCCAGGCACTTCGCTACATGCTTTTCATGCTTTAACAACTCCAATCTAGGGGATTCCCAACACTTGCGTTCCGATCAATGTTTTCCACCGACATCTTACCAAAGAGGTGGCAAAGAAGTTAAATGACACATCAATCCAATGTATAAGCCAATTAACATGCTCCTATACACACAGATGAATGGCTGTTGCAAATATATATATATATATATGAAAAGATGTGGAAAGTTTTTCAAAGAACGCACAGTGGTTTCAAACAACATAATCAAAAACCACATTCTGAGCACCTGGGTGCCATGGCTAAGGCCAGGCACGTCCACAAAAGAAAAAATGGAGCCCCTGAATCAGACAAATGCTCACCACCAGTGCATACACAACACCTCTCACATAAGCTGTGACAAAAACGATGATCATCAGCAACTGAGAATTTAAAAACCCTAAGGCCACTGCTTCTTCACCTAGAGTCTCTGGGCCTGTCAAGTGCATGGGAATCAAGTCCATTGTACAAGGGTTCTGTGAGGCAAATGGGAGAAAAGATTTACAGGGACCAACCACACAACACACACTCAATAACTGCTACTTTCACCATTTTCTCCTCAAATTCTACAACCTTAAGAGAGCAAGTGTCCCTGCCAAAGGAATTTCAAGCAAGACAAGATAAAGGGGAAACACAAAGGCATTAGTCATAGGGCACACAGCTTCAGGTAGACAGGAAGACTGTGTCCTAGAGCTCTACTCTGCTGCATGGTCCCTGCAGTTAATGACCCTGTACTGTACCCGCAACGTTTGCCAGGACGGTAGATCTTATGTTAAGTCATCTTATCGCAGTAGTAATAATAATAAATAAGGAGGGTGGGAGGAAAAGAAAGACAAGACCATGAGCAACCAACATGAACGTTACCACAAATACCAATACCTACCTCTAAGGTAAGAAAAGGAAAATTTACAGAAAAGCGAATATTGAACAGATAACAGAGTATGAGAGAAGGGAAACCGGGGACTGAGTGCCCGAGTGAGACCGACAGGCACACTGTGACCGAGGTACAACGGGACAGTGTATCAAATGTTTGCCACAGCCATTAAGACTCCTCCACAATGGATACCTTTGTCTTCACCGAGGTTACATTTAGTCAAACTGAAAGTGTTCTGAAAATAATGGCTTTTTGGTTAGCATGACATTTCCTGAACACCAGCATAACGCATAGTTACAAAGTAAATAGAAACAGCCGAAGAAGGTAAAAATAAAATTGTTCCAATAAAGAGAATTATTTATATAAACAATGAAATGTAGAGCCTATCAATCTGCAGTATGTTCTGAATCGGCATGAAAAAAAGCCTTTTGAGTCAATGGTAAATACTCCTTAAATATCACAGAATTCCCGGGAATACACGATAAACCTGAAATCAGCCTTCCCGGTCTCCATAGTCCCCATCACACATTATGTGAAAGAAGATTCTTTACTGCTTTGTAGCATTACCAAGTACCTAGTATGTGCCTGGAGCTCATAGTCGGTTTGTTTTGTTTTGTTTTCTTCATGTAAGAAAACACTCAAGGATTAAAAGAGACCAGAAGCAACCTGGGGGTTCGGGTTCTAGGCCTGACTCTGGCATTAAGTAGGAAAGTTGCCTTTTAATGTCTCTGGACCTCGGATCTTCAAACTCTGAAAGGCGTAAGAAGCCTTGCCTTGCCTCCTTCACAGGAACACAACAAGCATCACCACAGTGAAGAGGAAAGTATGAGTGCTCTTTTAACTGTATTAAGTGTTCTATTAGCCCAGCATTTGATGGTGGTGATAACAGTACTGTCATCAGCAAACAAAGGCATAGGTCACGATCTNGTCTGCGCTTAATGACTGCCTTGGCCTTCTGTGTCTGGATTATTTGTTATTGTTCAAAGATATCATTTTACTTTACTACAGTAAAATAAAAAGTGAGATACTAATAAAATAAGTAATACTTAAATTACCGTGAACCAAAACCAAACATACACAGTCTTCTAATTCTCTGCTGGTAGAATTCTACCAGGGTTCTAAAAATAAACTTGGTTCAAATAACCCCAACCTACACTGTCATCTGATCCTTCTTCTAGCTCTTTGGGGAGAAACGGGACAGCTGGTGTTATGCTTTTTCCAGACCACAGAGACAGGCTCTATTACGTCTTTTACAGACCACAAATCTGACACTCAGAGAGGAGTGTGACCCCTCCACGGTCCTGGCCGAAGCCAGGGCCATTCACCCATCTTCTGACATGACCGAATGTTGATTCTACTCACTTTATACAACATCCAACTTCCAGAAGGACGAACTAGTCGTAGCACTCATTTTAGGCAGCCAGTCACCTCTCTGTACCCAAGGGAGCTCCGCACAGGAGGAGCGAGGGGGAGGCCTTCCTGGGCACCAGATGCGCTGCCGCAGAAGCAACGTGAGAGCAGCCGGATTTGAAAACTGCCATTGTGCTAACAGCTTATGAAAGGCGGGGCGGGTGCAAAGAACAACTATATGGAATGGAGAAGTAAGGGAAAGCAAGCAAGCGCTGGGAAGCCCTAAAAACGATACCCACGGTCACTCTGGGTGACCCATTTCCAGCGGACAACAGCTGTCCTTCCTCTCTCTCCGGGCAGGTTTACGTCAGTCTCTCTGGGAGCACGTTTTCCTTGGGAATGGATTTCTGGGTTTAAAGTGGAAGTCAGGGTCACATCACTAGGGAAATGGGATTGGGTTACTGCAGTTTCCTCTACGGTTAGTGTTTCAGGAAAGGCAGGGAGAAGGGAGGAGGAAGTTAACATTACGAAGTGCCTATGTTGAGGGTGCTTTATATGCATTACTACATTTAATTCTCATATACACACAAAATCCATCTGATAGGTGCTAGTATTATCTCTATTCTGCAGATGAGGAAACCGAGGCCTAGAGGGGAAGAGAAACTAGCCTAAAACTATACTCAGTAAGTGCCGGAGTCAGGATCGGAAAAGTGATCTTAACTAGCAGGCGTTAGCACCTTGACCAAACCAGCAGGCACTTCGGTACAGGTACCCAGAGGCAACTTGCGAGTCCTTACAAACACACCCAACTGCAACGCTGTAAGACCTTCTAAACAAATGTGAAATGCAACACTTTCCTGTCTTAAAAACTTGGATGTACAAAACGATCAATGTACCCAAAGAGCTCTATCTTTGTCAATAGCATTTCAATACATTTCCCACTAAATACCAATATTTATTTCTCAATAAATTTCTCAGTAGCATTTCAATTAAACCAACCATTTTTCCTGTCTGAATCCTCTTCTCCATACCTCTTCTTCCTTACACTGTCAGCTCAAAATCTCAGTCCCGACGGCATCAAACTCCAATAGTGAGATGAAGAAAGCAACAGAGACAAACATTCCAAATGCATTCCATTTGGTTTCTGCTGCTTAGTGTAAACACATCATCAAAGACAGAAGATGCTCCATCCTACTGTATTTCATTTGAGTGGTGGAACATCAGGATTTTTAAATAAATGTACTCATGTCAGGAGAGGGAATGATACAAGGAATAGATCTCAAGTAATGAGAAAAGTTCACATCGTGTTTTTTCTTTCAAAGGCACGAGGCTACAAAAGCAAATACTACTTTCAGAGTTCTAAAAGAGAGTCTTTCTTCCGATGGGGGAGAGAAATTTGGCATAAATCTGTCTTCTCAGTATTTCGTGTCCCAGGAATAGATTACTGAACTGTCAAGAGTCCATGTGAGAAAAAAATGGGAGGTGAGGCTGAGAAGGAAGACTGGGAAAGTATTTTTGAAGCTTAAAGGAGGAAGAGTGAGCACCGATACGTCTAGGTATTTGAGATCACAAATCAGAGTCATGGCTATGGAGTCAGAGATAAGAAAAACAATTTACATTCACCTCAGCTGAAAATTTCAAGCTCTGCTTTCTAGATTAACTAATTTACATTTTAAAATACTTTTTAGCCTTTGGAATCTTCTAGCTGATGAGGAGTAAATAATACTAAACTTAGAGTTGTTTTTCTTTTTCTTTTCTGACTTCAAATTTAGCAAAATTAAAGGAACTGAACCAAACCTGGCTTTGGTTGTAAAGAGATTCATCCTTAAAGAAATTTCAGGTTCTGATTACAGCAATTAGGAAATCCCGTCCTCCGGGTATTTCTTCACTTGTTAATACCAACCCAAGAACATTCTTTTTTTTTTTAAATTTTTTTTTTAATGTTTTTTTTTAATTTATTTCTAGGAGAGAGAGAGAGACAGCTTGAGCAGGGGAGGGTCAGAGAGAGAGGGAGTCACAGCCTGAAACAGGCTCCAGGCTCTGAGCTGGCAGTCAGCACAGAGCCCGACGCGGGGCTCGAACCCACAAACCGCGAGATCATGACCTAAGCGAAAGTCGGACGCTTAACCGACTAAGCCACCCAGGCGCCCCAGCCAACCCAAGAACATTCTAACAGTGTTTGCCGGGAGACTGATTACGCACCTTCCTGTGACACAGGTGTTATGACTACATTAAAGTCTCATTACTTTATATAAACAGCACCAGACTGTGGCAGAGAGAGAACTCTGAATAAATCTCCTCATTGCCAATAAGATAGAAAACAAAAAATTAAACGACAAAAAAAATAGACACAAAAAGGTACAAAGGCTTAAGTATGTAACTCGCTTCTCAAAACTCAAAGGCTAAAGCATGAGCCTTAACAAAAGTGGCAAATTACGGAAAGCTTCGTTCTCTGTTGAGGAATGGGTTTATGAAGTGATTGACTATTAAAATCACTACAGGGGCGCCTGGGTGGCTTAGTCGGTTAAGCGTCCGACTTTCACTTGGGTCATGATCTCGCGGTTCGTGGGTTCGAGCCCCGCGTCGGGCTCTGTGCTGACTGCCAGCTCGGAGCCTGGAGCCTGTTTCAGTCTGTGACTCCCTCTCTCTCTGACCCTCCCCTGCTCACGCTGTCTCTCTCTCTCTCCTAGAAATAAATAAATAAAAAAAACATTAAAAAAAAAAAAAAAAAAAAAATAAAAAAAAAAAAAAAAAAAATCAATACAAACAACCTAAATGTCTATCGCCAGAGGACTGGCTGAATCAGCTGTCACACAGCCGCACAACATGACACTCAGCACCAGGAAAAAAGGAATGAGGACTCTCGCTATACAATGCTGGGGTGTGATTTCTAGGTTCTACAGTTAAGTAAAAACAGAAAGGTAGATTAAATTATGTGATGAAAGTACGTGAACTACTGGCTAAGAATGGGGGGAGTACAAACACACGTGTATGTAAATATACATAACCAAAATGTAACAAAAAAGGAGGGAAGATTTAACAGTAGAAGTTTTAACAGTAGAGGGTTTAAGGACAGAAGCGAATTCAAATAACTCTGTTCTGTAGATCTATCTTTGGAACTATATCCTTTATATGATTATAAACTGAAATAATAAAAAGCAGTATCTAAAAACACAAGACGAAAAGAAAAACCTATCTACATATGTATCTGTGGCGTAACCATATAGACAGAAATTATTGCAAGTGACTTAAACATACAATGATTTGACTGCACATCTCACCAAGGATATGGCCAAAGGACAAAGACTGTTTTCAGTACTTATTGTCCGTGGAAGCGTTGGTATTGTGATTCTGGGGATGGCATATGTACTGTGGGACATAAAGCAGATGAACAGTTACATGACTGCTGCTGGGAAGCGAGACCCTTGGCATGAGGGAGGGAGTTATTGATGTGGTCAAGGGCAAGCCCTGTAGTATTCAACCTGTACTGGAAATAGTGTAAGAACTCATGAATTTGTAATAAACATACTTTCTGGTCTTATCCATTGAAAAAGCCTGGGGGAAAATGATGACCTAACTGCAGTAAGCACTCCCTGCACCCAGAACGTGGTCTCTAAATACTATTTCCCACTAAAAGGAAGCAGAAAATTCCTCCCCCAAATGGCTGTTTCCATGAACTCAAAAAAAAAAAAAAAAAAGAACAAAACACACAAAAACAAAGAAAATGGTAGAACGGTGGTTGCCAGGGACTGGGGGGTCAGGGAAAAGGAAAGGTGTTGGTCAAAGGGTATAAACTTCTAGTTGTAAGATGAGTGCACTCTGGCAATCTAATGTACAGCATGGTGACTGTAACTACCAATAGTGTATCCGACACTTGAAAGTTAAGAGAGTAGATATTAAAACTTTTCAACACACACACACACACACACACACACACGTATACATAATTATGTGTGGGGATAAAAGAGTTAACTAACCTGACTGTGGTAATCATTTCACAATATATACATGTATCGAATCCTCACGATATACACCTTCGATTTACCTTCGACTTACGCATATTCTATGCCAGTAATATCTCAAAAAAGCTTTAAAAGATGTGGCTGCTTCCAGGTTTGGAGCAGGAAACATACAACGTGAGCCGGGAACATCTCATCATATAGAAAGAAAGGGAGTCATGAAAAAACTACTGGGGAATATATACGTCAGGAAACCAAAGATTTTTTTTTTTTTAAAGAACAAACTACTGGGGTCATAGTGAGATGGAAGAATTGGAACATAAATAATAACTGAAAGGATTGAAATGCATCAAATATTTTAATATCTCTGCTTTTCCTATAGAAATTATAGCTGGATTACATAATTGGTGAAGCACTTCACTGTAGAAATATTCCAGTTGGTAAATGGAAAAGGAATGATCAAATGTCACCATTTTGCAACCGCTAGTGAAATAATGCATCTAGGCAATGACCGTCAGTGGCTGATAAAAGAGAAAGAAAGAGGAGCACATATCCGGGTGTTCTGAACCTCCAGATGGAAGTGCACACGCCAAAAAGAACTGATTTTAGTCTGAGCAAGCTTCTAGATCAGCAGTTCTCAAAGGATGGCCTGTAGACACCTGGGAAATCCCTCACACCCTCTTAAGGAAACTGTGAGATCAAACTATTTTCACAGAGATAGTATTTGCCTTTTCCATGTTGACATTTACACTGATAGTAGAGTAAAACTGCTACCCCTCTGTATGAATCTAGTGGCACCAAATAGTACTAGCAACTATTAAATTCTTCACGACCACAGGCTCTAGTTAAAATAAAAAACAAAACAAACAACAACAAAAAACTAAGAAGGGGCAACTGGATGACTCAGCCAGTTAAGCACCTGACTCTTAATCTCAGCTCAGGTCTTGATCTCAGGGTCGTGAGCTCAGACCTGCCTTGGGCTCCAATCCTGGGTATGAGGGCCCACTAAAAAAAAAAAAAAAAAAAGAAAACGAACAAATAAACAAAAACCGTTTTCTTAAGAATGTCCTTGATGGGCATCTGGGCAGCTCAGTTGGTTAAGTGTACGACTAGGTTTCAGCTCAGGTCATGATCTCAAAGTTTATGAGTTTGAGCCCTGCATCTGGCTGCACGCTGACAGTGCTTGAGATTCTCCGTCTCCATCTCTCTCTCTCTCTCTCTCTCTCTCTCTGTCCCTTCCCCACTCGCACTGTCTCTGTCTCTCGCAAAATAAATAAACCTAAAAAAAAAAAGTGTCCTTGATGAAGTAGTAAAGAGCAGTAATTTCAATCTCTGAGTATGTCTTTTTTTTGACATTATCTGCGATGAAATGGGAAGTTAGCATAAAGCACAGGTCATGTGCACTGGCCTAGGGCGGCTGTCTGGAAGCAGAGCGCTTGTGCAAATATGCTGTGATGTACACTAGCTGCTCTTCTCACGGAACACCGTTTCCACTTGAAAGAATGACAAACCATGGTCACTTGGACTTGGAAACGTGGAAGCCGTGTTCTCACACGTGAACAAAGTAAGGCTTGTCACTTCACAGGCAACCATGGAGAGTGTGTGTGTATTGCCAACAATAAAATTCAAACTTTCAGACATTAGGTTCTGTCCTGCCAGGGGAGGCTGGGAGAGTTAAGGATGTGCACTTGCCTTTTAAAACTCATCTCGAAATAAATGGGCAATAAATTCAAAGACAAAATGTTTGGACAGTGACTCTTCTGTTTCTATATAAAGGTAGACAAAGTTTCAAGTTGTCTATACCTGGGTTCCCAGAAAACATTAAGATGCAGTAATTTAAACATGAGTCAATAAAGCATTTCTGCTACCACACTGATAATTTTAAGTTATAAATAAAGTATTCATTCTCACCTCCCACCTAATGTCTCATTTCCTCTTAAACAAGGAGCAATCGATTATGTCCTGACAGCAGCATAAAGCTTCTTTATACAAACCCACAGAAATCTCTGCTTCGCAGTCATATTTGGAGCCCTTATCTAGGAAAGGAAGGCTAAGACAAAGTTTGATGAAATCACAGGCTCTCGTCACCCTCCTGGGGAAACCTCAGGGCTAAAATTTATCTTTCCTTACCACAAAGAGCCATCTTTGTGGCTTTAACTCCCTAGGGAATCCTGACAATCAATCTTGTTCAGGCTCTGTTGCTTTTATCAAATTAAGTTTGAATTAACAGTTCAATGGTTTTATATCCTGATGGGCCCATTATCACACAACTTCAGAGAGATATTAGCTTAGCTCCTTGAGCTGCATTAGGAGTCTATTTTTAATTTCTCTGATACACCCAGGAAAAATCTAAAAGACTACTAAATACTTCCTAAAAAACAAGGGCACACCGGGCGTTTAGTTCATCAACCAGCTGGCCTTCAGTCCCATGCCTCTCGGCTCACACCCCCACACCTTCGGGGCTCCAAAAAATGATCTCTCGGTGCTTCCTGGCATCCCACATTCTCTCAAGGCTTCGGCGCACCCTTTCCCTCCTCTAGATCAAGAATTCCTATTCCTCTTACAAAATACACTTCAAATGAGACTTCCTGAAGCCTTCCCTGGGGTTCTTGCTCCCTCTTCTGGGCTCCTCCAGCAATTTTTATATGCACTTTATAAACAGAATTTACCACAATAGCTTAGAGAAGGTGGTTGAGAGGATGGGCTCTGGTGTCAACTGCTTTGGTACAAATCCTCGCTGTGCCACTTACTATCTGTACAATTTTAGTCCATTACTTACTCTCTTCAAGCCTCAGTTTGCTACACTGTAAAATGGCAACAAAATTACCTGCCTCTTGGGAAAGTTGTAAGGACTGAGCTAATACATAGGAAAGACATAGTCCAATGCCAGGTACACAGGAAGTTCTCAATAAATGTAAGCTATTATTAGCACAATGTAGCGAAGTTATTTATCTGTCTTTTTTGTTACACTATCAACTCTCTCAGGATAGTGACTGTTATTTGTTGAATTAATTCAGACACTATGTCAGAGTGTAATCAAAAATAGTGTGCTAACCATGGGGCGCTCTGCCGTTGGCATAGAACCCATTTCAGATCCTCTGTCTCTCTTTCTCTCTGCCTGCCCCACTCACGCTGCCTCTCTCTTGCAAAATAAATGAATAAACTTAAAAAATACAGCATGCTCACTTTAAGCCAGGTAATTGCTAGATGTTAGGAATACAAAGATGAGTTAAATCAATTCCTGGCTTTCAAGGATCTTGCAGTCTTGCCTATGCACACAATGTATACATAGAGAGGGCTTCAATGAATAGACTGAGTTAATATGGGGGCCAGCTACTGTCAATTCTGTTAACAGAATGAGTCATAAGAAATCTGGAAACAACTTCATTTGAATAAATAAGAAACTTACCCCCAAAACTACCAGACCAAGAGCTGCCCCCAAAACTACCAGACCAAGAGCTGATAATCAATAATACTTAATAAAATTCTTAAGACTCAAAAGTACTAGATCATTAGATCTGAAAAGCTCTGCTAACTCTATTTAGACTAGAACCAGGGGCGGGGGTGTGCCTGAGTGGTTCAGTTGGTTAAGCATCTGACTTCAGCTCAGGTCATGATCTCATGTTTCATGGGTTCAGGCCCCGCGTCAGGCTCTGTGCTGACAGCTGGGAGCCCGGAACCTGCTTTGGGTTCTGTGTCTCCCTCTCTCTCTGCCCCTCCCATGGTCTTGCTCTGTCTCTCAAAAATAAACCTAAAAAAAAAACAAAACAAACAGAAAAATCTATGTAGAATATTTTAAAACATTCTATTTTTTTCAAATTTAAGCAATAGTTTAATAGAGTAATAAATTCTTGCTATAAAAAGTTAAAACTGATGTTCTCAAGATAATGACTCATCAGATCATTTCATATGCTGTGTTTTTTATCTCTGCAGTCGCCTATGTACACATATCCAGAAATATGTAGCATGTTTTGTGGTTATTAAAAAACTACACAAATGGTATCACATTGTTTACATTACTTTGCATTCTATTGTTGTTACACAGACTCCTATCAATATACAGGCATGTTTCTCGACTCTATTCTCTACACTAAGCTGTGTTCTATTCTTGTGCCAGTTACCACAATGCTTTCATTGCTGTGGTTTTGTGTGTTTTGACGCCTGGAGGTAAAAGTCCAACCTCATTGTCCTTCTGGTTCAAAAATATCTTGATTCTTTACATTTCTGTATGGGAAGTAACTATGAGCTGTGTTTTAGACATCTATGTACCTGGCTTTTCAAGTGTAGACATATCACATCATACCCAATAATACTCTCTTACCACTCTGACACTCCTCTACCCTTAGTACCACCCTTCCCCTTCTCTCTCACAGTATTTTGGGACCAACTTGATCGAATCTGTCATGTGTTGGTCCTTCCCAAGAACCAGCATTTGGTTTTATCAATCAACTTTGTTGTTTTCTAATTCACTGAATTCTGCTCTTACCTTTACCCTGTTTTGTCTTATTTTCAGCCTTTCTTATATCCTAAAAAGAAAATGCACTTAAGGCTATAAATCTTCCTCAGAGAACCATTTATGCACATCCCACAGGTTTAATTTACAGATCTGAACTCTGCAGGGTACTTGTAATTTATTTCCAAATGGTTTACAAGCTCTACTTTATCTTGAAAACAACAAATATTTGGAGATATACTCCTACATTTCCAAATGGAACAAAGTGGTTTTAGCCACTTTATTGTTAATTTCTAATTTTCTTGTGTTATATAGTCCGTGAACGTGGCCTGTATGATTTCAGTCTGGGATATCTTTCTGAGCACTTTCAAACATAGTCAAATTCTGTGACTGTTCCATATGTGTTTTAAAAGCGTCATGAAGATTTGAAAAGTGTTCCTATTTTCTGTTTTATCAACCTTGTTAACTGTGGTACTGTTGGTTTTTGTCTAACTGAAGTGTCCGGATTAAGGAGAAGAACATTTCCGCCTTCATCTAGGACTGCTGTTTCCCCATGGCCGCCTGCATCTCGAGCAGTTTAGGAGAAGTACACGTGCTCACAGAAGTTCACGACTTAGGTCTTCTGACCAAGGACCAAGCACACCTCTAAGCAATGCAAAACGTATCTTTTCCTCATGCTACTATGTCGTGGATTCTATTTTATCTGATATTAATATTCTTTCACCGACTTCCTTTTAGCGAGGATTTTGCTGAGTGTCTTTTTCCATTCTTCTGTTTTAAACTTTTCAGTGATATTTTATTTTAGTTACTATCTCTTACTAACAAGTTTAGCTGGATTTTGACTGTTATTTTGATCCCAAGGTGATTTTAACGACTCCCACGTCTGTAATTACGGAGGGTTTACATCTGGGCAGCCATCTCCCATGCTGTCCCTCTGCTCCCGCCACGATGGACTTTGTTCTGACATCACACCCGCCACATCTGGCTTCACAGCCTTTGTCTGTGCTGCCCGTCTTCACTCAGGTCTTGGCTGAATGTCCCTTTGCTCTGCATGACCTTTTTTCATGCTGTCTCTTTACTGTGGCTTTTTTTTCCTTCAATGCCATTATTACCTGCACTGATAGGTCACCTGACCTAATGTCTGTCTCCCTCCCCAATGCCAGCTCCAGGGCAGCGTGGGCCTCATCTGTCTTTTTACCCCTCTTGGCATCCCAGCCACCTTAGACTAAAAGATTACAGTGTGTTTCTGGAAGATTCGTGAGCCAAACTGGATTTAAGCTTACGGCTTTTTGTGGTTTTACAAACGGCAAAATGGGAAGGTCTGAATTTTCCTCAAAGCAACTTTCATTGCTTGCGATCTATTTACGGACTCTGAAATGCTGATTTTGGAGAATATTGCATTTTCAAGCATCTTTTATTTACACCTTAATCACAATACATATTAAACATTAAAGGAGCCTCTGTTGCTTTTCCAACATGGCAAATAAGGTTATTCAATTTTAGAAATGCAAAAGTGTTCAATTTCAGATGAAAATATGACAGGTTTTTGTCAGTATCCAATTCTACCACTTCTGACAAAATTACTTCCTATTTGCCATTTTGGGCAAAAAGTTCACTTCAAAATAGCAATTGCCTTCACAGGAAGAAAGAGAATATCTTTTTCATAATTAAAACCTGTTAAATGTATTAAGTTTCATAGCTAAATACTGTTAAGTGCCTGTTGGGAAATCAGAGCATCTGTAAGAGATTGTTGAGGGAGGCCACATTAGCTAGGCTGACACCCAACCTGCTACAAACTCAGTGAAATTATTCAGAATACTTCCTTCATGCAGAAAATTGGCTCATTCTTTGCCAAATGTCACTTACAAATGGATATTTTCCTTCTTTTCTGTGCGCCTTTGGTAACCCCAGTAGGAGAACAGGAGACGCAAAAGGAAAGTAAAAAGGAAATTTTAAGAAATCATGCGATGCTAATAAAATATGAGTATGTCCTTATTTCTGAACTTCTATAGTGCCAATAGGAAAGAAAAAAGAAACTCATGTAAAGATATGCTGCACTCTAAAAACCTTCAGACCAGAAGTTAGCAAGTTGGAATCAAGCGTAAGGTGGGTTAGAGCAGACTACTCCGTGCTGTCCCCAGAGACCCTGACTCAGTAAGTCTCCATTTCTAACAAGTTTCCAAGTGATATCAACACTGCTGGTCCGGGGAAGATACTTTAAGAAACTGTTTGTGGCTGTTATTTCAAATGCTTGGTTTGGGGTCAAGGCGAGAGCTACCTAGCAAGAGCATCAAGGCATTAAAAATCATTTTCATTTGATCTCTGGTACTTTTTGAAATAGCAGCTCATGTACACCCCACCGAAACTTTCTTTCATTGCTTGGTTTGAGATTCTCTTAAAAGACAAGCTAAAAATTGAGTCTGTTGAGACTGAACAGTAAAAGAATAAAATTGTATGTGGTAGGATGGGTTGGCTCAGGCACAACGTGGACATATACTCACCCTAAGATTTAGAGCAAGAAGCCCAGTGTCCAATGCCCCTAAATACCAGACATGAATGAAGGGGGCCAGACACTGAGAACCGGACCTAACGAGGGCAGCTGCTGAGCAGCTCCAGACAGGTATGGCCACGTCTTCCACGTTTTCAAAATAAGCCAGTGATCTAACGTTTTATCTAAAAGTTCTCAATTTTCAAACCTGGGCAGCTACTTAAAGGTTTGTAAACACAATACAGGGCACACAAAAAGGTCTGTGGGCTGGAGGCTGCCAGCTTACAAGCTCTGTGGAGACGGCGGGCTCAGGACCTCCTCCCACCTGAGCCAGGCGCCATCCAGGTTGGGCAATGTGCTCACCCACTCGCGGTGCTCACGGCCACTCCCTCCAGCGGTCGCCTACTTCCAGAGGGGGAAGCACGCTCTCAGAGACCTACGAAAGAAAGCCTCTCTGCATAAGCAGCTTGCCCGCCGAAACAAGTTCTCTGCCAGTGATCCTAGTACGGGAAAACTATGGCAGAGGGAAGAGAATTCTTCAAACACTGGAACTACCAATCCAAAAATAATGATTAAAGTGACTGGAATTTCAGGATCACTAACTTTTATCAAAGGAAAGGACATTACACCTAGGAATACAGAGTTGAGGATTCTGAAGCTTTCTGTCACGATGATGGCATCTGGTATCCGGAAGTCATTTCATCTTTGCCTAGAGACTCACTCAACTGAGAAAATCAGTCCTTACAAATATGCTGAAGGCAGCTGCGTGGGCAACACAGAATCACAAAAATAATTCAAATCTCACGAGTCTACTAATAAATGAGTGAATGGCCGATAGTAACACATGACGCTGAAGGAGTAAATGAATGCACATGGTAAGGCACATGAAGTGGGGCTGTAACAGGGCTTCAGTGACTCAACAGTAAAACAGCCTCAAGTGGGTTTTTCTGGTCCTCAAATGATCTCTGTCTCCATTAGCACAAACCATGACATTCCTGCTATTGTACAACGGTAGAAGTTACGTATGGGAGACAGAGGTCATTACCTCGAGGCCAGTGAGTAGGAGGGTGGAAAGCCAGGACCAGAAAGGCCTCCCAGAATCCAATCACAGTGCCCAGTCTGAGTTCTTTTATAGGCAACATCAGAATCATGACAGAATTTAAGAGTGTAAAAGGTAAAAATCCCCAAAGAGGAAATTCTTTTCTAAAAATATTCAAAAAAGGAATGCAGACTCCTTAGCTTATGTCCCCCCCAATTTTTTTTATTGCCGCTGCTCATTAAATCTCTGTGAACATTAACACGTGTCTGTGGTTGAGGGAGAATGTTCCACTGCAGAGAAAGGAAAAACACACCCAGTTTTTCATAAGAAACTTTGGAACAATTTAATATTCATACTCAGGCAACGTTCAGAATAATCCTCTCAGAGAGCCTAAAATTAGGATAATGGTTAGCAAAACAGCAAAGATACTACCAACCAGCATGAACTCCTGTGTAATTCTTAAATATAAAGTCGCGATCCCAAATCAACTGGGAATGTGCGTCCTTACTCGATGAGGATTTCTTTCACCATTAATAATTCCAAGCTCGACAAAAAGACAAATGGCAAAGTGAATAAAGGATTTCTAAAGCAAAGAAGATGCCACCAACTGGGAGCCCCAGACCTGCTCTGATGTCAGCCAGGATGTTGTTTCAAGCTCATGAGGCCCTCAGCCTGATGGCCAGAGGCCCTCACTGCACGAGAAAATGCTCTAGTGCTTTCGGTGACATGACAGAACAGGATGTGTGCTGTGGCAAATAATTGCCCAGCAGACAGAACCATTTACTCCGCGTACTACTTACAAACTCATAGTCTCCATCCTGCGGCACTTTCCAATCTGAGGAGTTCCTCAGCGGGCCGGGTACACTTTTGCCAAAGCTGTTGATCTGATTTTCCTTTTCTTTTTGTTCAAAGTATTCAAGGAACGATGGTTTTGCAGGCTGCATGGTCTCATCCCTTCCTGAAAACCAAGAACAATGAAAGGAGAAAAATGGTATCTTCGACCTCAGATAAGTTTAATGGACACCATCCATCTCCAGACGGCCTTCATTCAGCCTGTGTGTCAGTTGCTTTTTTAGAGAAGGACCCTCAGGAGAATCTAGTGAAAACCACAGGGAAATGCACAAAAGCTTCTCATGGAATTCCAGAGGATGATGACCCCTCTCAAATACATGCAAATATTTCCCCAGGGCCCCTTTTTCTAGATGGAGAGACTTGGGTGATGGAATGACTCCGAGTAAGACACAAGTAGTATTTTGGGGGTCTCCAATGGCAAAACGTTCCTGTAACATTTAGACTGCAAACAGAGAAGCAGGCAAAATATTTACTTATCATCTACATATACAACATCTTCTGGAGCCAACGGAGTAAAGAGAAGGGGGATAACACAGAAGGGTGACTCCCCTTTGATAAACTCATGATCCGACTGGACTAGTAAGAGAAATATGCATGACAAAGCAAATAGAAGTAAATCATAATCCATCCACTCTGGGAAATATTATGTAACTTTTATAATCTTATTTATAAATGGCTTACAATAAGGCCAAAAGTTAAAGACAGGATACAATATTATAGGTACAGTATGATCTTAACTCTATAAAATCATATATGTAGGAAGAAGAAAAAAAGACCGGAAGAAAACACACCAAAATGTTTACAGGATTTGTCTCTCATAGTAGATCTCAAGATCTCACAGAGGGATCTTGCAAGCTGGTATGGTCAGGGAGGACGGGTAGAGGGGGGTTTTGGCTGGGCCCCAAACATCCCTGAGGGAAGAATCTGCACTTAGGTAGCAGGGCCGTTACAGAGCAAAGCGGAGTCGGCAGGTATGAGCAGCGGTTGCCATAGAGAGCAGAAACCAGCAGTCACTAGTTAGTAACAAGGGCAAAAAGCAAAACTGTACCTAGCATGACGTAACAACATAGCTAGCTGCATGTACCTACTTCACACGTCAAAGTAATTTGTGCTTCTAATTAATATTCTAATACTGAGAGGTGCAAAAGTTTTTTCCCAGTGCTTTCAACGAACATGCTGGGTTTATACTGCCCTTTCCCCGGGTAACCAGGAAAAAAGACCAGAAGGTTCAAAGCCTTAGGAAGTGGATGGGAGGGATGCCTGGGTGGCTCAGTCAGTTAAGCATCTAACTCCTCATCTTGGCTCAGGTCATGATCTCATGATTCACAAGTTGGAGCCCAATGTGGGGCTCTGCAAAGACAGCATAGACCCTGCTTGGAGTTCCCTCTCTCTCTCTCTCTCTCTCTCTGCCTCATCTCACTCGTGCTCTCTCTATATATAAATAAAGAAATAAGTAAACTTAAAAAATTCTTTAAAAATTAAGAAGTGGTTGGGGAGGGGTCGCTTGCTAGTGTTTCTCTCCTAGACACACACCTGTGCCCCATCAACCTCATCTCCCAATGCCTGCCTGGTCCAGTGTCAAGCCGGCACCCTGACTGCCTCTCGGATGTTTGTCATCTCACTTTACCTTTGCCAAGTTCAAGAGCAGCCAAGCCCAGATTTGCCCACTTCCAGATGCTGCCCAAAGCCTACTTCCCTGGTGCCTCCTCACTTATGAGGGATTACACATGATATTTAACTAAGATTGGTTAAGGATTATGTGGTGAGTGTGTGTGTTGTTTGGTCTGTTCAAGGTACCACATTAACGGCTTTTCACGCTTAATTTATTGAATTTTTGAGTTAAACTTAAGGTATTATTTCATAATCTACTTCTGAAGGGACTACAACAAAATAAAACTTGTAGAAGCAGAGGTGTTTTGGATTTGCCAACAAGTACTTTTGATCAGGCTGCTCCTCTGGGACCAGAAACAACTGTGCAGCAGCCTCCACACAATCCCACAGAGAGAAAAAGAGTATTTCCAGAGCCTCCTGGAGCCACGCAACCGTGACAGTGCTAGTGACAGCGGTCACACACAGTATACAGTGTCCCTTAATACAGAATCTCATGGCACATACAGCATACGGTGTCCTTTCATATGGAAGCTCCTGTCTAGACAGTCCAATCAGCTGACCAGGACAGGAAGTCCTGAAACAAAATAGAGAGCCCAGATGGCTTCCAAACAACTAGACAGTTATTTGGAAAAACACGGAGTTGGATCCACGCTTCACATCTTAAACCAGGAAAACTCCAAACGGTAAAAGCTTCGATGGTAAGAATGGAAACCATAAGTACTATAAGAAAACTTGTGTGAATGCATTTAAAACCTAGGTGTGGAAGGGGCGCCTGGGTGGCTCAGCCCATCAGGTGTCTGACTTTTGGCTCAGGGTGATGATCTCATGGTTCGTGAGTTCAAGCCCTGTGTTGGTCTCTGTGCTGACAGCTCAGAGCCGGAGCCTTCTTCGGATTCTGTGTCTCCTTCCCTCTCTGCCTCTCTCTTGCTCCTGCATGTGTGCTCTCTGTCTCTCAAAAAAAAAAATNCTGATTCTACGTCTCCCTCTCTCTCTGCCCCTCCTCTGGTCACTCTCTCTCTCAAAATGAATAAGTAAACTTAAAAAAAAACAACAAAAAAACCCTCCCTATCCTGGGGTTCAAAGACCCAGATTTTGGTCCAAACATAAAATCCTGGGAGCACCATAGGTTCCAATCTACGAAAAGAGGCCCCTGGACCATTATTTCCCACTTTCCTTTACAGCTCAGAAAATTTCCTAATTCTATGAGTTGACAGTAACTTATGAAAACATATTTATGCTCAGTTACTGATAACCAGTCAAAAGATGCTCTTATCTCCAGAGGGATTATCACACTTGATAACCTCTAATCTAAAATATGCCACAGCTTAGAGGTGTACGGGCATAAACCAAAGACCAGACCAAAGCAAAAAGTAGTTAGGGCTCAACAAATACTTGTGACAAGACAGTCTCTGACTCTGAATTTTTTGTTGTTGTTGTTGTTAGTAGGGTTTTTTTGGAGGTGGGGGTGGGGAGCAGGTATCTTTTTTAAAACAGATGGAAGAGGTGACCACATTTTCCTTGGCCCGAACTGTATACAATGTTGGTTATAAAAATGTTCTATATAAATAAAGCTGAAGTGGGGCGCCTGGGTGGCTTAGTCGGTTGAGCGTCCGACTTTCACTTAGGTCATGACCTCGCGGTTCGTGGGTTCGAGCCCCGCGTCGGGCTCTGTGCTGACTGCCAGCTCAGAGCCTGGAGCCTGTTTCAGTCTGTGACTCCCTCTCTCTCTGACCCTCCCCTGCTCATGCTGTCTCTCTCTCTCCTAGAAATAAATAAAAAACATTAAAAAAAAATTAAAAAAAAAAAAAAAGCTGAAGACATGAATGAATCAACTGGTAGGAGAAGCCAAGTCTACCGGCAGGAAACAGCATGCACTCAAAAAAGAGAAAGGGTTAGGTGTATTTGTGATTCCTGAACTTAGTGCTTCCAGAAACTGACCGCCTGCATCACAATATTCCTCCCTTATGTGTTACGGTGCTTCGTGTGTTAACACGGAGCAGTGAGCACTCCTGTTGTGACCAACATTTTCTTACTAACACCGTAATTAAATTATAGCACCTGTCTCACTCTGATTTTCTAGACTGGTAATTCTCAGGAAACAGATCTGTATTTCCGTAATAGTTAGTATCTTGGATAAAATGTTTGCAACAAATGGCCATAACGATTCCCTCCCAGTGTCCTCACCCGTTGGTAACGCCCTCCCACAGTGACCTGGGCTTGGCCATGGGACTCCCTCTGGTCACTGAAACACAAGCAACCTTATAAGCAGGGGTGTGAGAAATGTTTGTGTGGCCCGCTACCGTGCAAATGACGCTGAGTGAGCCTGCTGGATGGCAAAATACCATGTGGCAAGGGACCCTAGTCAACAGACTGTTTTAGTTGAGGCCTTCATAAGTCAGGCAGCCCCGGCCGCTATCACACCTCTGGCCACTAACTTTTGGGAGGTAGCTATACTCACCCCTGTACCACCAACACTTAAGTTTTGAAGTGGTTTGTTACACAGTAAAAACTAACTGGGATGGTGTCTGTCTGCCTCTCTCTCCCTCACACACTACTCAATTCAATTAAGATTTACTGAATAACTTCCAAGTTTCAGGCATTTTCCTAGGTACTTTTGCATGACGGTCCTATCCAAACTTCATAAACATCTGTAAATGAAGCAGGAGGGAGGAGGGCCCACATTTATTAGGCACCGAGTAGTAGACGATCTATCACTTCACTTAACCCTCAAATCTTCTGAGGTATGTATTATTATTTCCACCTTACGGGTTAGAAATCTGCTTAAGATTACGTAGCTATCCCAAGGGTGGGATATGAACCCTGATCGTCAGTTTAAGTCTGGTGAGTTGCGTCTCATACTGCAAATTCTCTAAAATCAAAATGAAAATTCCTGACATGTCAGAACTGCCATTAAGGTGAGTGTCGAAAGACTAAGGGAATGGAATTTTCCCAGTAACCTTATCTTTGGACTTCTCTTTTAGCACTCCTGAGCTGGATAATCAAGTGTGCTGGACAACAGCCTGTCAGTACTGAAAAGCCTAAGAGAATGAGTCCAAACTGATTAAAGGCAATGCTGTCCCCAGGGCTGGTGGGCTTTTTGTTTCGATGTGAGCTGGGGTATTTTTTCAGATGTATCCCAGGAAATGAAGACGTTCCGCTGAATGATAATTCCAGAAACCTGAAGCCGTTGGGAGAACAGACTGAGCAGAAAAGTCAAACTTTCTAAGTGGCCATCACTTGCTCGGATTCTTTGATCTGAGGCAGGAACTGCATGATTCCTGTACTATGACTGACCCATTTTTCTTTGTAAGCAGCATCTGGCAAGCTCAATGGACAATCTGTCTAAGCTCACAGACCGGGGGTGAATTTGTAAACAACCATATCCCATATTTATTTTTCTTTGAAAAATGCTATATAAAAGCAGAAAGACCTAACAACCCAATGCCCATCAACTGAAAAATGGATACATCAAATATGGAATCGCTATACAATGGAATTTTATTCAACAAGAATGAAATACTGATACATAATACATGGGTGAAGCCTAAAAGCATTATGCTAAGCGAAAAGAGCCAGTCACGAGAGGCTGCATATTCTATGCCTACATATGAAACATTCAGAATAGGCAAATCTGCAGAGACAGAAAGCAGATGAGCTGCCCAGGCCCGTGGGGTAAGTGGGTGGGATGGCACGTGACTGCTAATGGATACGGAGTTTCTTCTAGGGGCGATCAAAATTCTCTAAAATGAGAGTATCAATGAAACAGGGGATTATCCATACAATGGAATCATTCAGCCACAAAAAGGAATGACGTGCTGATACAGGCTACACCACGGACGAACCTTGAAAACATTAAGAGGAAGAAGCTGGACACAAAGGCCACATTCTGTAGGATTCCATTTATATAAAATGTCCAGACAAGGCAAATCCACAGAGGCAGAAAGCAGATGATGATTGCCTGTGGATGGGGGCACGGGGTAATACGAAATGACTGCTAACAGCACTGTGGTTTGGAGGGCAGTGAAGAGAATGTCTGGAATTCAACAGTGGCTATGGTTGCACAACGTTGTTAATGTACTGAAAAGCCACAGAACTGTAACTTTCAAATGGTCAATTTTATAATATGAGAATTATATCTCAGTTAAAAAAAATACATCTTAAAAAATTAGATTGTGATGATGGCTGCAAAACTCTGTAAATATACCAAAACCCATTGAATTGTATACTTTAAATGAGTAAATTACATGGTATGTGAAGTATATTATCAATAACTCAGTTTTAGGGGTGTCAGGGTGGCTCAGCTGGTAAAGTGTCCAACTCTTGATTTAGGTTCAGGTCGTGATCTCCGCTCAGGTCATGATCTCATTGTTGTGAGATTAAGCCCTGCATCGGGCTCCACGCCAGGCACGGAGCCTGCTTAAGATTCTCTCTCTCTCTCTTCTTCTACCCCTCCCCTGCTCACACACCTGCATGCATATCCTCTCTCAAAAAAAATTTTTTTTTAAACTAGAGATTAAAAAACATAATTAAAAAAAGAAGGACCTCTTTCCTCTACAGTTTATTTTTATTTCTAGATTCATTTGAGCTATGACACAATGCCAGGGGAGTCATGAATGGGAAAGAGATTGACCAAAGGCTGAAGCCCATCTTTTCCTATGGAATGACCACCTACTAGACATTAAACTAAATTTATGCCCTTTCATTTTTATGTTCATTTTTAAGACTGTCATTAAGTAAACCATAATGGTCACTACTCTGCCCTTAATTTCTTCAATAATAACTCTATTCTACTTTAACAGGAATATATTCTGTTTAAATTAGAGAAGTACCAGAGCCTGCATTTTCTTCTCTGTTTCACACATGAATATTTGCAAGGAAAAAACTCAAGTAATCTCTCAAATGTTTTCTTCTGGCATGGAATAAAATGACTTATCGGAGGGTTGTCTGTTTTGGTTTTTAATCTGACCTTTATTACATTTCGGTTTTTGTGTGGTTTTTGTTTTTGTTACTAGGCACCTAAGTATCTTCCACATATTAACTCATTTCATTACACAAGTTATTATCCAAGTTTCTATGTCTGGCCATAAATATTCCTTTGCATGCTCTTTGAAATCACTGAGAATTGCTGGAATCATAAATTAGAAGATTCCCTGGAGTCCAAATGGAGTAACTCTTCTAGTTAATCAATTTTGCCAATTGCCTCTATGTACATCGACGTGACTCCCAAGCAGTGGTACTTAGCTCTTTAAGTCTGGTGAGCTGCCATGTATCTATTCAAAGAAATCTAAATCCAAATTTCAAAGAGTTACTAACTAGAGCAAAAGAGGTACACATCTAAAAAGATATAGATGGTTAACAAGTGAGAAGATCCATACGTTGGTTATTATAAAAACTTCCCTTTTCCAGTCTTCTCAAGCTCCAAATCATCCACTGACTCTTCTAATAAGCCACTTTGTCCTGTCGCTTTTCTGATCAAAATGTCTTTATATTACCCTATTACCAACAGTAATTACCAAGTTCAAACTTCTCAGCGTGGCACTCAAGGTCCTCCAGCATCCGGTCAAAATCCACTTCAGCCCAAGTGAATATTCAATGTATATGTTTATTTTCTGACTTTGCACCTGCCTAAAATAGCCTCCCTCGGCCTCTCTGCGCACCTAAGTTCTTGCTTTCCTTCTCACAAAACCTTTAATACTTGTCTGTACCACTTACCCAGCATTTTGCCTCGTTACGTTACCTGCATATGTAAGTTATGGCCACATATAAGGAACTACAAGGAACAGTTACAGTACAGCAGGTACTCCATAAGTATAGGACAATGATGACGACAAATGTCATCTTTCCCTTATAACCTATAAATTCCTGGTCAGCAGCAAATGACTCTTTTGGTTTTTGTACACGAAACAGTCATGACACATTGTGACTACCTAATAAATACTTCTTGGTTGGCATTAAATATTTATGGTGAACAAATCCTGATTCCAAATTGATATTTTTTAGAGCATAGTTATGAGAATCATCTACTTTTTCTATATAAATCCATTGAAATTGATTAATGCATCTCCATTTCTTTGCTGATTAAGAGTAAGCAAGTCAGAACAGCTTAGAGCACCAGAAAAATACATTCCCCCAATCAGTCAAAACTGATTTATCTGCCTCTTAAGCATGAAAGCCAAAGTATATCTCTTAGGATTCATTTTCCCTTGTTCTTCATTACTCTCGCGCTACTGCTCTCTCTTGGAAAATACATTTCCCCCATGGGTATTCTTGACCCTCTCTCCTTTTACCAATTTAATTATAATGGAGCACCTTATCTTCCCAAAACTATAGGCCTTGAGCCCTTCACCCAAGCTACACTGATATCTGGCATTTTCACATCCTAATATGTGACCTGGCAGGGTGTTTTGAATGAATTTTCAGGCACCACGTGTCTTTTGACTCATCCCAATAGAATCAAGAACGCGAATGCTTTCCAAAGATAAAATTGAGCCCAACATCTGGACAGAATTAGAAAAACTGCACAAACAATTAGGATTTTGTCTCCACTGTAGCAGGATGACCTTGAAGTATTTTATAAGATAATTTTTTTAAAGTTTATTGATTTTGAGATAAGTAAATAAGTTTATTTATTTTGAGAGAGAAAGCACAAGTCAGGGAGGGGCAGAGAGAGGGAGAGAATCCCAAGCAGGCTCCATGCTGTCCCCACAGAGCCCAGCGTAGGGCTTGAGCCCACAAACTGAGATCATGACTAGAGTTGAAGTCAGATGTTTAACCGACTGAGCCACCCAAGCGCCCCTGACCTCGGAATATTTGTGCAACTGTGAGAAAAGTCTAAGGACCAAGATGTCTGCTCTTCTAACTTAAATCCCACCCAGGAGAAAGATTCTGATAAATGCACAGAGAACCACAGCAATTATCTTTCAGGGATAGAAAAAAATCCAGTCAGTAAAAATTCCACAGGATTAAGGTAACAGTTTGAAACTTAACAAAGGAAGCTTCAGGTGGATCCAAAGTCTACCCTTCTTTAAAGTCTGCCATCTTGTATTTTGAGCTATTTAACAGATTCTCAAAATACCTTTATCTTATTGCTGAGGAATGTGAAACATGCACACTCATTCACTCACTCTTTCTCTCTCCCCCCTCAGCACATTTTTAAAACATTACTGAAATCTTCCTTTAGTTCAACCATTTTCATATCAGTGCTCAGACAGGTGGCACTTACAAAACACCATTGATACCAAGAATGAAAACATAAAAACATAAAGAAATACAACTAGCAAGAGAAAAGGAATTAGGATGCAGAAAAGTAGCCCTTGCTGAGGAACTTTTAGGCCCAATTAAAAAGCCACTGTCATTCATTCATTAAAAGACTCATAAACTTACATGACTCACCATTTTGTAACATTTACATTCTAAGTATTTTCCATACGTTATTCCATATCTAATCTTACCAACTCTACAAAGTAGGAACTTTTAGGCCCCATTTTTTCAGACTAGGAAACTGAGGCTCAAAAAAGAAAGTGACTTGCCAAAGTTGAATGAAGTTTATAAGATTCTGAGCGAGTTTCAAAGCAAAGGCTCTCATTCCAAAAATTAATGTTCTTTCCATGATCCCTTTTTTCTTTCTTTTCCTAACAGAGATACATTTCTAACAAAGTGTTAGCTTTGGTACGTATAACTATACCAATGCATGTGTGGAACTCTCAGACTATGCTGTGAGTGGCAAAGACACATGAACACTTAACATTCTCTGACAATAGTTTTAAAGAAATTGCGCAGTAAGGCTACTGTGGTAAAAGAAGTGTTAAAACGCACGCAGTACATTATGTCCTATTTACATGCCATCATCGGAGCCGGGGAGAATGAGATGGAGAACACACAAGGGAGGCCATGTTGAAACAACTGCCTCCAAACCGCTGCAGGTGTAAAGAAACTAGGCTGTGAGTCAAGAATTTCCAACTCAGGCAGCTCCGAAATTGGATCTGATGGTGTTGAAATAAAATCATTTCAACAAGAGCCTGGACTTTGGTTTTAACATGAGGAAACTTATGGCAACAATAGGGGCCTTCATGAGACTTAGGAATTTCTGGGGAACTACAAACACACAGTGTTTGCCTCACATAATGCTAACACAGTAATTTGCCCACAACATGCTTCTGAGTTGTCCTAACTAATTTATGCCACTCACTTTAAAATCCTATGTCCAGGAGATTAATGTGGCCATTGCTCTAGAATAAAAATTAGAAATTTATGAATGATGTTCAAGTTTTAAATAGAAATCACCCACTTACTCCCTTTCAGAGTCTCCTTGGACCACTGAAGGATAGAAAAGATTGAATCCACTGACTCAAGCCTTTCAAACAAAAATGCTCACTACCACCTCTACTATTCTACACTCTACTGGAGTTCTTGGTAAGAAAGAAAAATATAGGGGCGCCTGGGTGGCTTAGTCGGTTAAACGTCTGACTTTCGCTTAGGTCATGATCTCGTGGTTCGTGGGTTCGAGCCCCGCATCGGGTTCTGTGCTGACTGCCGGCCCAGAGCCTGGAGCCTGTTTCAGAGTCTGTGACTCCCTCTCTCTCTGACCCTCCCCTGCTCACGCTGTCTCTCTCTCTCTCTCTCCTAGAAATAAATAAAACATTAAAAAAAGAAAGAGAGAAAGAAAGAAAGAAAGAAAGAAAGAAAGAAAGAAAGAAAAATATATAAGGATCGGTAGCGACTGGATGGCTCAGTCGGTTAAGTGTCCGACTCTTGATTTCAGCTCCAGTCATGATCTCACAGTTCGCGAGTTTGAGTCCCATCTCAGACTCTACACTAATAGCATAGAGCCTGCTTGGGGTTCCTTCTGTCTCTGTCATTCCCCTACTCATGCTGTCTCTCTCTCAAATAAACCTAAAAAAATTAAAATAAAATAATATATACATGGATCAAAAGGGAAGAACTAAGATTGACTTTTGTGTAGTCAATGTGGAAACAGATTAGATAAAAACTAAACAGAGGCAACAAAAGCTATAAACTGCCATTATTAATATTTACTTTGATACACATATAACAGTCTCCAAGTCAGTTCACCCAAAATTTTAAGTTTTATTTTTAAAATTTATTTAATTAGTTGGTTAGGGCCATTTTAGCTGATGAAAGCTGCAAAATTACATCACACAAATTTTGTTCAAAATTTCTGCATCATACCATGCTGCAGAAAGAAAACATCAGTTCTCGTGAAGGTCTACTGAGAAATCTGGGACGAGAGAGGAAAAAAGTTGAAACTATTTTGAGACGTTCTGGCAGATTCTACTCTTACTTGAACTTTGCCAAGTATGAGGTGTCCAATTTCCTACCTAAATAAAATAAAGACACTGTCCTAGTGTTGCTGCGCTTACTTAAAATAGATTTAAAAATAAACAACGGTCTTGATCCAGAATAAAGCCTACCATAGAAAGGGGATTTGATGGGACTGCCATTCTAACTCATAATCTGTTACAGAGCTCCCTCTGCTGGCCCTGAGAAAGCACAACAATCCTGACACTGACCTAGAACTTCTCCTGTCACTTCAGATGGGGGGCGGGGGGGGCAGAGTTCTTCCATAGCCCTTATCAAAAAACAGAAACACCCACACTTATGTAGACAAATAGAAGAAACCTTCCAAAATCCCCAAACAGATACTTTATCCAGACACAGTTTTCAAAGTAGTGCAAGCCATGGTTCCCTCCATGGTTCTTACACATGCTCCTGAGGTCTAAGGCAACCAGGTCTCCCCTTACTCTGATCCCGTCCCTCCAGCTGCAACCAGATTCCTTCCTGTAGACTGAGACATCCATAGCCAAAACATACTCCCCAGATGGAGACACCATTAAGCCTATCATCAGAGTCCAGCCCCCTCTGAGAACCATCCGCCCTTCACTTCTGGAACTCTGGGGAAACACGGAGAGTAGCTAGTTATTCAAACAACCAGTAACGAGAGGTATATTACTGCAGGCTGAGGCTTACCAACATATGATCTGTAACATGAGCCTTGGTCCTGTCCCTCAACAACTTAATAAAAAAGGCTCTGCGGAGGAGGAATACAATATAAAGACCTTTGAAATCAAACGTATCTGGCATCAAGTCTTGGCACTTCTATTACTCACGATGTAATCACGAGCAAGTTACTTAATCTCTATGCAATTCCATTTCTGCTGCAATAAAATGGGGGGTGGCTATATTTACCACACGGCATGAGAGCAATGATTAGCATGTCAAATGCTTACAAAAGATTAAGCTCAATGCCTGATAC
This sequence comes from Crocuta crocuta, assembly GCF_008692635.1. Taxonomy (NCBI): domain Eukaryota; kingdom Metazoa; phylum Chordata; class Mammalia; order Carnivora; family Hyaenidae; genus Crocuta; species Crocuta crocuta. The sequence continues at coordinate 1,096,531 of NW_027530193.1, read as the reverse complement.
ATAAAGTGCCTTATCATTAATGATTATTAACAGCTATAATGTCTACCCTCCTGAGTATAATAAAGAACTAACATATAATAAATAATCAGTCCTAAAAAAAATAGATATCTCTGGAATCTCCTCAGAAGCCAGCACTAGTGTTAATCATGAATTTTGATGAGTCTTATATTAGTCTAATGCCCATTAATGTATGGGAATGCTTCCGAAACAAATCAAAGTTCAGGAGAACAAAAGGAGCACAGACTCTGGACTTCACCTTACCAGCTCTAGCACTTACTAGCCACGGGACCAGGAGCAAGTAACCTCTCCTGAGCTGTCCCTGGTAGAGAAAGTACAGACATATCATCACTACAGGCAGGTCAAGATGACCGAGTGAATGGAAGAACTAGCGGGTCCCCCTCCTGCTGTACATACAAAAATTCAAGCCTTAACAAAACGAAAACACCATAGTGCTCAAAACTAGAACAGGAAACTCTGCAGATGCCAGAAGCAACAGAGGAACCCACGGCACTGAGGTGAGCGGCCCCCTGGGAAAACCAAACCAGAGGGACTAGTTTTTAGGCTGATGTGGGAACAGGAACCAAGATGAAGATGGGAACCATGTCTATAAAAAGGTAGCTAGAACCCCCTTCCCAGCACAAAGATAGAAGCTAGGACAAACTCTACCCACAAGCTCAAGGCCATGGTTTCGGAATGTAATAAGGGGTGGAAAGAGTCAACTTCTAGAAATGTGATTCCCTTGGCTGTACCACAAGCACACTGCAGATATGATTAATAATCTAAAGACTACACTGGAATGAAAGACCCCTTAGGGACCCACAAGGATACCTATCCAATCCCAGGAACATAAGAGACCTCCAAAGAAGGAAGATACTTCCCACTGAAGATAAGCTCACAAACAAAAATTACAAAATATAAAAAGAAATCTAACAACATGAGATACAGCAGACACAATAAACAGCAGAGATTAGACCCAAAGGGGCGCCTGGGTGGTTCTCAGTTGGTAAGCATCTGACTCTTGATTTTGACTCAGGTCATGATCCCATGTTTCTTGAGTGTGAGCCCCACATTGGGCTCTGCAATGACAGTGCACAGCCTTCCTGGGATTCTCTAGCTGCCTCTCTCTCAGCCACTCCCCNAATAAATAAATCAACTTTAAAAAAAAAAAAGAGGGGCACCTGGGTGGCTCAGTCAGTTAAGTGTCCTACTTTGGTTCAGGTCATAATTTCACACAAGCCCCACGTTCAGCTCTGCGCTGACAGCTTGCTCAGAGCCTGAAGCCTGCTTTGGATTCTGTGTCTCCCTCTCTCTCTGACCCTCCCCTGTTCATGCTATCTTTCTCTCTCAGAAATTTAAAAAAAAAAAAAAACATTAAAAAAAAGAATATCTAGGCAAATTATTACTGTATAGGAACTATAATGGCACACAGTCAAAAACAGGCATTCTTCAGTTGAGTGAAAAGGTGAACTACTTTCTTTCTTAATAGTGCCTTAAAGGGCGCCTGGGTGGTTTACCTGGTTAGGCAACTGACTCCTGGTTTGGGCTCAGGTCATGATTTCACAGTTCTTGGGATCAAGTGCCACGTCAGACTCTGTGCTGATAGTGCGGAGCCTGATTGGGATTCTCTCTCACCTTCTCTCTCTAACCCCCTCCCCGCTTGCGCACACTCTCGCTCTCTCAAAATAAAACCACGTTAAAAAAAAAAACAACCTGTGTTAATATTGCCATAATACCGTTGGTATAATAATTTTTAATATGGTAACTGAGAATAGAAGCAAATGAAATATCTAACTTTTCTAAGACAAGGAATAAACATTTTTAAAAATCAGTAAAATACAGTCAATTGTCAAAAAGCGTACCAAAAAATTCAGAAAAGTTTCTGACCTAGATGTCCTACACAAATTGTGTGCAAGTCTTCTAATGTTCTTGTTACAGTTTCTTTAAACTTAGAAACTAAAATTAGATTCTATGAAACTAATGCAAACCACTATGGGGATATGTCACTTTTTTCTTAGGTTTATCGAGGGTAACAATTACAATTTTAATTTTCAAGGGTTAAACTTTTCACAGAAGTTCAAAGAAGGCAGTACATGAAAGCCTATTTGTGAAAACAGATTTTTAACATCTAGAAACTTCAGTTCTGTGTTAGTCCTGAGTTATAAAAGTTTTATAAACACGTGGACTATCTGAGCTGTAAGGGGCAAGGAAAGGAATAAGTTTATGACTCTTGAATTTTGCCCATTAAGGCACAGAGGCCCATCCGGGGAAAGTGACTTCTCCAAAACAGCACAGACAGCTTCTGGGCCAAGCTCGGTCCGACAGTCTCCTTTAAATGTCTAGAACGAATTCTGAAGAAATGGTATGATGTCTGAGATCTGCTTTAAATTCATTCAGTTCATTCATTCAGTTCTGAGGGGCTGAAATATGATCCTTTTAGAAACTGTATGGGGTCATGATACTATTCCACGCAATTATGTTATGTTTTAATTTCCCACAATGAAGAGTTTAAGTAACTCCTAAAAAAAAAAATAAGTGGTAAAGATCTCAAAGTAAGTGGCAAATCTGTCAAACCTGTGGCCCCAAAACCGAAGTACAAGACCTGAAGCAGATGACTGGTGAACTGAGTTTACTGGATGTCACTCAGCTATGACTGCCACGGGTTTTAGGCAGTTTTTCATCAGGACTCTAATAAAAAATGTGTTTCTCATTAGACACACTAAAGTACCCAAGCCCAGAAACTGAACAAACAACCCACTGAATTAATTAGCACTTAAAATACATTTGGAAAATCACATTTGGAACAAAATTAACTCTTTAAATAAAAAAGGGGCAGATTTTCCAGAACATGTGCGTGGATGGGCCCAGCCAAGTTATACTGCACAGTGATTAGATCATCTGTATAATGAAAGCCCTTAAGACGAGTAGAAGACAAAGCACTCAGAATCCATGGGAAGAACTAGAGGTCAGCAGCTACAAAACAGACCCTCTTAAACTACACTGGCTACTTGAACATTTAGAAAGAAAAACTAAGAATGTCAAGTACGTAACATTCATGTGATAATTTATGTAACACCAAACGCATATCTAGGATATGTACCTAGGATGCTTCAATATGGAGTTTAAGGGATGAAACATACCTAAGAACACTAAATGAAATCAGAATTTAAAGGGACAAGCAAGGTGACAATGTTTTTATAGACTCTTGTAAATATCCATTTTTAAGCCCATAAGAAGTAAGAAGAGGAAAAAGAGAGGGGGGAAAAAAAAAGAATTCTCAGGACAATCCACATACAAACCCTGATTTACCAGACATACTGTCCCATCAGTATTTCTGGTAGGATTTCTTTTATGATAACATTAGAAAATAATCTGGAGAATAAATAAAATTTAAAACACATATAATCCTATTACTAATAATAACCACTTTTAAAATATCTGCTTTATTTACCAACCTTTTGTTTTTTCAGTCTTTTTTCTATATACACAGTAATGTATGTTAAGTTGTTTTTACTTTTCTAAAACTGGAGTCGTGCTATAATTTTGCTTCCTTCTCTTTTCTTCTTTTTAAATTCTTTTAAAGTTTATTTATTTATTTTGAGAGAGAGAGAGAGGGCCAGGGAGGGGCAGACAGAGAGGGAGACCGAGAATCCCAAGCAGGCTCCATGCTGTCAGTGCAGGGCCCAATGCAGGGCTCGAGCTCATGAAACTGAGATCATGACCTGAGCTGAAGTCAAGAGTTGGTCGCTTAAGTGACTGGGCCACGCAGGCACCCCTCCTTCTCTTTTCCCTTAACAACATAAGTATTTCCCTACCTCACTGTGTATTTTTCAAAAACAGGATTTTTAACGTCTCTGTATGGTACAGTATTCCCTCTTACGGATGTACCATAATTTATTTGACAATAATCTGCTACTAAACATTTAAACCAGATTTTTTTTTTTTTTTTTTTTTTTACAATTCTAAGTAACATGTTTGGAAAAATTCTTGCTATAATTTTGTCTGCATCTTTGATCATTTTCTTGGATCTGAATCCTAGAAGTGGAATGTGCTGAGTCAAAGGTCTGAACTTTTTAAACCCTTGATGCATATTACATTCCACAAAAGTTACACCAATTTACACATCCATCAACAATATTACTACTTTTCACCACCTGTACACTTCTGACCAGAATCCAAACACAGATTAAGCCTTGGCCCCAAAACAGAAAAAAGAAAACCTTTCCCTTCGTAAACAAAGGGCTGATTATAAATACACAGACCTGAAACGTGGAAAGCAGAGGGGGGCTGCCTGGGACCCCCAGCCCCAGATCTGCTTGCTCCAGTCCGGATACAGCAGCCACAGCTCCCCTGCACTGACCCGTCTCTCGCCTCTGGGCCTCTGTGTGCGCTGCTCCCTCTGCTGGCACACTGCCACCCACCCTCGTCACTGCCACCCTTCCTGTCACTCCCACCAGGGATTCTGCAGTCATCCTCAGCCCACACTGCAGACTCTTGCACTCTGCTTTGACAAGCCCCTCGGTTACCTCCATTTAAGGCTTATTTCATATACTGAATTGTAATTAATGGTCCGTCCCCCACCCTAGACCGTGAGTCCCTCTGAGGCCAGGACTGGTTCTTCATTCCGGGCTGTGTCCTCAGCACCCGGCAGAGGACCCAGGATACAGCACGGAAGAAAAATTCACTGAATGAATTAATCACAAAGCAGAGGGTCTAGGGCAGGAGGTAGAGAACTTCTGCCGTCTGTAAAGAACCAGAGTGCAAACATTTCAGGCTTTGTGGGCCCTATGGTCTCTGTCACAACTGCTCACTGTGCATCTATAGCATAAAGCAGTCACAGACAATATGTAAATGAATGGACATGGCCATGTTCCAATAAACTTTACCGCCAAAACCAGGTGGTAGGCCGGATTTGGTCTGTGAACCATAGTTTGCCGCTCCCTGGTTTAAAGGAAGGACCTTTCAACTTTAAAAAGGGAAGAGGAAAAAAAAGATGAAAAGATTATAAAGCCTTAATGCTTTCAACCTATGCAAAATTCAAGGGGCGCCTGACTGGCTCAGTCAGTGGAGCGTGCGACTCTTGATCTCAGGGTCACGAGTTCGAGCCCCACACTGGATGTAGAGATTGTTTAAAAATAAAATCTTTTAGGGGGTGCCTGGGTGGCTCAGTTGGTTAAGCATCCGACTTCAGCTCAGGTCACAATCTCGCAGTTCATGAGTTCGAGCCCCACGTCGGGCTCTGTGCTGATAGCTCAGAGCCTGGAGCCTGTTTCAGATTCTGTCTCGCTCTCTTTCAAAAATAAAGAAACATTAAGAATAATTAAAAAATAAATAAGCAAAATCTTTAGGGCCGCTTAGGTGGCTCAGTCGGTTGGGTGTCCGGCTTCGGCTCAGGTCATGATGTCACAGTTCGTGACTTTGAGCCCCATGTTGGGCTCTGGGCTGACAGCTTAGAGCCTGGAGCCTGCTTCGAATTCTGTGTCTCTCTCCCTCTCTGCCCCTCCCCTGCTTGTGCTGTCTCTCTTTCTCTCTCAAAAAAAAAAAAGTATTCAAAATAGATAAATAAAATATTAAAAAAAATAAATTAATCAGAAAACAAATAAATAAACCCATGCAAAGTGCAGGCTAAAATGTGCATACAGAATTCAACTGTTACTGTTTATACCCACAAACCGCTTTCCTCTGTGAGCTGCTCTGTGATGCACAGAGTAAGGGAAGGGAAACAAGCGAGGCGCAGGGGAGAGGACAGCACTCTGAGATGGGAGCCGAGCATGGGTGTCGGGTCTCGGTCACAGGCAAAAAAAGACGAGCAGGATACGAAGCAAAGCAGAGGAGGGTTTCAACTAGAAGGGTTTTGATAGAACTTTCACAGTTGTACAGTCAGCCTGACTGACTGAGTACTGACTGAGTATCGGTAAACCTGGGTTAAATGCACAGAAAACGGAAAATACACTGATGATATGTAAATAGCTCAGAATCTCCTTACACTTCGATTACGCATCAAAACACTATGTGTATGCGCCTCCACGGATCAAGGAAAAAAAGAAAATGACAACATTCGAGGAGCAAATGGCCATTCAGGTTTGAAAGAAAGTTCCTCCTCGTTGCTGATGTTTTTTGCCTCTGACACCACAGGCCAGCTGTCCCCTTCCCCTGCCCCCAACCCTGCACCACCAGGAAGTGACTTGAGCCTGAGCCCATGTGGACCAGGAGAGCCTACTTTCTCTGGAATGTGGGGACCGTGTCCAAGAAGGGAGTATATTTAACCAGAGCCTTACTTTTCATGGTCCCTTCCTCTTCCTCATCCTCTGCATTGATCACCATGGTGCCCAGCTGTGACGGCAACGTGTCCCCATGCTCGATCATAGTGCTGGCTCCGTCGGTCACTGTGCTGGCCACGCGGACGGTGCCCATCTCATCACCTGCTGCTCGAACCATCGTGCCAGAGTCCATCTCATCCTCTTCCTGCAGGAGGACAAACCCTCAAATCGGGCTAACTGGATCCAAAGGCTTTGAGTCTTTGGAATTACTGTTACTCATCATTTCCGGATTTCATGCTGACTGGGGTTCTAGACCCACACCTTGCAGAACTGAGAGCGCTCTTACTTAACCAAGTAGGATCATAAAGTCAGCCACACGAGATGGCATATCGAACCAGGAGGACCCTCATGGGGCCCCTGGGTGGCTCAGTCGGTTGAGCATCCGACTTCGGCTTAGGTCATGACCTCACAGTTTGTGAGTTCAAGCCACACCTCGAGCTCTGTGCTGACAGCTCAGAGCCTGAAACCTGCTTTGGATTCCATGTCTTCCTGTCTCTCTCTGCCCCTCCCCTGCTTACACTCTGTCTCTCTCACAAAAATAAATATTAAAAAAAAATTTTAAAAGGAGGACCCTCTTCCCTCACCCCTTCTTCTCTCCTTAAGGGTTTTACAATGTAAATCTAAGGAGCTGAGGTGCACACCCTTGGAATCTCAGGCTTGTGAGGGAGTCTCTGAGTGTACACTCCACATATTTAGTACAGATCCCTGATTCTCCTAAAGGGCATGAAAGACCAGGTCTCTGACCTGAGCGTTCTTTTTCCCGAATAAAAAGTCAAATTCGGGGCGCCTGGGTGGCTTAGTCGGTTAATCGTCCGACTTTCACTTAGGTCATGATCTCGCGGTTCGTGGGTTCAAGCCCCACGTCAGGCTCTGTGCTGACAGCCAGCTCGGAGCCTGGAGCTTGTTTCAGAGTCTGCGTCTCCCTCTCTCTCTGACCCTCCCCTGCTCACGCTGTCTCTCTCTCTCCTAGAAATAAATTAAAAAAAAAAAAAAAAAAAAAGTCAAATTCGGTAAATGCTGGGGGTGGGGTGGGGGCAAAAGAGTAAAACTGAAAGTGTCTTAGGAAGCACTGTGGAGAAGAACAAGCAGAGACAGGCAAGCCGTCAGCGGTGTCCAGGACGGGCCCAACCAGCCCCGCGGCGTCTCCAGCTCCCGGCTGAGAGCCACCCGTCCCACCAGAGCTGGCATCGCACTCACGGGGCGATGCGGGCAACGCCGCCACTCACCGAATTGTCCTCGTCGTCCTGGTCTACCTCCCGCTGCTGGGCTTCCTGGCGCTTCAGCTTCACGTCCATGGCCTCGTTAATTAAGTCCCGCAGGATCGACACTCCTTTGGCACTCTTGACAAACGGGTGCTTAAAACACAAACGGAGACAGTTTACACGAGGGCCCAAATAGTGCCTGGCACACCAGAGGCACCTGATCACATTTGCTGAATTGATGAATTTCATCTTTCCCTTTCTGTTCGGGATGAACAGGCGTGAAATCACTCACTTTACAGCTCCGACCAGAGAAGCCTTCTCTGGTTTGCTGGTCTTTTTCAGCCTAGCTGCAGAGTCTCCTCCATCTCTCGCTGACAAACCTACAACTTCTCGGCAGGGCGGTACTGCCCCCTAGAGGGGGTTTCATAAACGTGTGGGAACTTGGAGCTGTCCCCGTTTGGAGAACACCAAGGACACAGGAGGGGAAGCAGGGACACCGCTTCAGAGCGTGGGGCAGTCCTGCGCAGCAGCCAGCGGTGGCACATTCTGCACATCTTCCAAATGTCTTAGCACACACTTTAGTAAATAATACTGAGACATGTTTTCCAAGAGATGAGCACAAAAGCCCAGTAATTTAGGAGATGACTTTGGAGAGGGCCCCAATGTCATAGAGACATTGTTTAACTAGCACCGGATAATCTGCTCTTCCTGCTTATTCCTTCTATACAACGCTCTATATAGCATTTCCAACTACATACTTAGGTAAAAAGGGATTTCAGGGCAAAAGTGTGGTCAGCAGAAACACTAAAACGGATCACAAATATGGAAGAGATGTAGGCCCAGATATCAATCAGCACAGACACGTGAAACCCAGGGATATGGAATTTCATTTATACAAGCTGTAGATTTTTTAGTATGAATACTATTTTTTTTTGTTATTTGTGTTTATAGTACAGTAAGAAATGAGGCTGTGAAAGTTACATGTGGAAATTCTTTTGGGGGGGGCTGCCTGTTGTCTCCCCGACTTACTGTGACACTGCCCCCATGTTTCTCCTTGCAACCCATTCTCTACTCCCCAGCACCCATCAGAGGGGATGGTCTCTAAGGTTTTGTAAAAACTCTGTAAGTACATCTTGGCCTGTGATGGGTTGCAAAGGAGATTTCTTTTCTATAAAACTTTAGCAGAACCCCATCCCAGCAGGAAAGAAGTTGTCAATACACTTAGAACTAAGACCCAGCTTAATTTATAAGAATATCGTATGTCCTTGTTCTCTCCGCTTGGGAAATCATTTCCCTCCTCTTATCACATACAAATAAGCCTGGTCTGTTATGATTTAACATCACTTTCATGCCAGTGTCCACCCACTCATTTTCCTCGAGTGCCTGGATGGAATGGTGACCATTCTTAAATCCAAGCTCACCTGTGGTGCTAGATACAGGTATACAGCCACTGCATTGTGTCTGCCAGTTGAGTCAAACTAAAGCCTCTCTCTAGACTGCTACACATTTTATGGATTACTATCTTTATATCTCTCCGTTATATCATACACATTATACTAACCTTTTTTAAGTTACGGGCATAAACAGATTTTATTATCTACAAATTTCATTACAGGACAGTAGTTAGAGTACTAAAAATATACATATTCATTATCAAGAGGGGGCACTGGGGCTGCCACGGCTGAAAACCACTGGCCCAGCCCAATAATAACCACAGATATTTGTCAACTCCACATCATTCTACCTTTAATGCATGTGAAACTTTGTTCAAAGTTACACAAATCACTTAATCTTTACAATAGATGAGGCAGGTACTTAGTCTCCACTCATAGATAAGAAAACTAAAGCAACAGAGAGGTTAGGTTCCTTGCCCATGGTCATAAAGCTAGTAAAGAGGGCGCCAGGATTCAAACCTGGACAGTGTGACACCTGAATTCAACCTCCTCGGCACCGAGCGGACTGCCTGCAAACCCCACCCAGCCTGCAAGGCCCACGCACCGAGGCAACCTGCCCCAGGAAAGCAGTCCCAATCCCTCCAGCCCAAAGTCGCCTCCTCCCCTCATGAGCTACAAGAGCGCCTACCATTAATCTCAGGTCCTTGTCAGAACTGGGTAGACTTGCAGGCACCTGTGCTTTGGAACCAGGAAGGCCCAGGTTCTAGCCCTGGCTCTGCTGTTCCCCAGCTGAGTGCTTCTAAATGAGTTGATTTCTCTAAGCTTCCACTCTTTCCCCAGAAAACTGAAATAATACCTTCCCTCCTGGGGGATGTGTGATGATTAAATGGCACATGTGCAAAGCCCTCTGTTTTCTTGTATTATGATCTTGTTCCATGATCTAACATTGTTTTCTACCCAGTAGTTCACAGCTCCTTAGAGGCAGGGAATGTCTTCTACTTCTTTACCGGCTCCACGCAGGTGGGTGGGCCAGAGGGAGGTAGCATCTCAGGGAGGGTCTTACCTGTAGGAGCTGAGTGGCTGTGGCTCTCTGCTCAGGGCTCTTTACCAGACACTGCTTCACGAAATCCATGAAGTTATCGGACCAGAGTTCTGGCTTTCGAAATGTAGGAGGAGGGTTGGTGGGAATCATGAAGATTGCCTAGTTTAAAAAAAAAATTGTTTTTGGTAAAATAGAAGTGATGTACTAACTAAAATACGACGAGAGATCCATTTAAAGTTTGAAAAATTTATTTTCCTCTTATCCACTGATAAGCTCAATGGAATTCTAACAAAAGTCTAAGTGCCTCAAAGTAGGAAGTATGACCAAGAAGTTGATATAGCTCTCTCTCCCTCTCCCTCTTTCGTGTGTATTCCTGTCCCCTCAACCTCCAATATCCAGCAAGCTTTTGGGGGGTTTTGCTAACCACAGTATACTGCCTTTCGAAGTGAAAAGGCAAGGCCTGAGATTATCAATAGCCTGAAGATAATCTCAGCCCCACAGTTATCCAATCTCCCTCCTCCCTAAAAGTCACCATCAGCACTAGCATGTGAACAGTGACTGCAAGGAGACAAAAAGTCCCAAAAGTCCCCCCAAATCACAAGGGATTCATTAACCTCCAGGCCAAGCCTATTTAACATATTTGAAAAAAAAAAACTGGCATTACCGCATTGCAGTAAAACTCTACCACCGCAAAAAGTTAAAACTATTACTTATTGAGTTTCCAATAAAAGAGCTACAATTAAAAAAAAAAAAAACCCTCTAGGCGTGCCTGGGTGGCTCAGTCAGTTGAGCGTACGACTGGCTCAGGTTATGATCTCCTGGTTCGTGAGTTCGAGCCCCGCGTCGGGCTCTGTGCTGACAGCTCAGAGCCTGGAGCCTGCTTCAGATTCTGTGTCTCCCTCTCTTATGCTCTGTCTCTCTCTCAAAAATAAACATTAAAAAAAATTTTTAACTCTGAAGTAAGCAGCTTAAATTATGTTCTTTAAATCTAAAAATATAACCAGTAAATCCTCCCACTCTTTCCCACTTCTGCCCCCCGAAAAAGAGGGGACCTTATCTTTGGGCACATGAATACTTTTTTTTTTTTTTTAATTTTTTTTAATGTTTTATTTATTTCTAGGAGAGAGAGAGACAGCGCAAGCAGGGGAGGGTCAGAGAGAGAGGGAGACACAGAATCTGAAGCAGGCTCCAGGCTCTGAGCTGGCAGTCATCATAGAGCCCGACGCGGGGCTCGAACCCACGAACTGCGAGATCATGACCTAAGTGAAAGTCGGACGCTTAACCGACTCAGCCACCCAGGCGCCCCATGAATACTTTTTTACAAATTGTTAAGTCTTTGAACAGAAGTACTCATTAATCAGAGAAGAGGAGGAGCTGGGCTGGGAGGTACAGAGAGAGGACTATGGAGGCCCCAAGGAAGGCACGATCAAGGCGATTTCACAGTGCTGTGATGAGGGGCCAGGGCTGGGAACGGCCTGCAAACCTCCGAGGGTGTCACACTGACAGTTTCGGTGGAGACTGCACCAGTGGGCCTTTACTACTCTAGAAGCCCATGGAGGCTGCAAAGAACAGAACCTCCGATGACAAGAGTCTGGGGATCTCCAAACCAGAACTTACGCATATTAGTACCTCTGAAGTCCAGGCGGGAAAAACAGCAAATAAATTGGGCTGGGTGCTAGGGACATGAGACCAAAAAAATAGTTTGCTTTCCTCTTAATACTACTATGAGAAAAACAGAGAAAACACTGTGATAAGGGACAAAGGACACTTGGTGACTAAGGAATCAGGGAGACTGATAAAGTGGAAAGCCCACGCCTTGTATAAATGAGGCTCCAGTTACTATTATGTTAAAATGTGAGCACCTAAACTATTGACAAAACAGACATTGCATTTCTGTGACCTACGTCCTGACAGCTATCAACACACAACACATAACGTCTGGAATGGAGGGGGTGGATCACACTTGAACTGATTAGTGACCACAACCAGTGGAGTCTAGACGGCCACTTACCAATTATATACAATTAGTTCATTTACTGTTTGGTATCTAATCAAGTAAGCCATTTAACTAACTTTCTAATGACGACCAATAGCTAACCACCCTACTGGTCTTGTCCATTTCCTCACCCTCATTGGATGGATGTCCGCATATGGGGGCTTTCCCTCAGCCATTTCTATGGCTGTAATTCCCAACGACCAGATGTCTGCCACACAGTTGTATCCAATTTCCTGAATCACTTCTGGAGCCATCCAAAATGGTGTTCCTATCACTGTATTTCGTTTGGCCATGGTATCCTAAAACAGAAAAGGGTGGAGGTCAACACATAAGCATTAAAACTACTGAGAAAAAGAGACTTTTCCAACAAGAAAAGTCTTGTACTTGGACTACATATGAAAACCATATTCAAGGCATGATTGAGCAAGTCACAAAAGAAATGCAAATGACTTAGAAACATAAAAGATTCTCAATTGTTAAAACACATACACACCTGGCTCAGTTGGTTCAGTTGGTTAAGCGACTGACTCTTGATATTGGGTCAAGTCATGATCTCATAGTTCATGAGACTGAGCCCCATCGTCAGCCTCTGGGCTGACAGGCCAGAGCCTGTTTGGGATTCTTTCTCTCCCCCTCTCTCTGCCCCTCCCCACCTTGCACACATGCTCGCTCACTCTCTAAATAAACTAACTTTAAAATACACACACAGACACAAATCCACAGAAAATAACAAACACTAAAATAAGGCTGACAAACATTTAAAGAAATAATAACTCGTACTGAAACAGCATAGAAACTCAGGCACTGAAATACAGTGTTACCAGGGTATAAATTGGTATAATGTTTTGTAGGCAATTTGGCAATATTTATAAAGTTAAATGTCCATATCCTTTGATCCAAATCTTTTTCTAAAAATGTATCCTATGTGTAGGTACCCTAAGATACATGCACAGGTATTGGAGAAATACTTGTAATGGGGGGGGGGTAGGGGGGTGGAAGAAAATTGAGACAACTCAAAAGACCACCAAATTAAAAACAATAAATATCCATACAATTTCTTAAAAAGGAGACCGATACATTTCCTGGCATGGAAAATACATTGTAAAGCTAGAAAACTGGATTGCAAAATTATATGTAATATAGCCTTGGTTTTATAAAAGAAAATTAATGATCACAACAACAATTAAACAGCAAACAATAATAATAAATACTGTTGCTATATGGATAGCAAAAGAAAAGACAGATCTCAATACACACCAAACTATTAGCAACAGTTACATCTAGAAGGTGGAATCAGGAAGGGCTCTTACTTTCCATCTCATTTACTTCTGTAACACTCTGATGGATACATGAGCATGCAGTACATGTACAATCAAGAAATTAAAAAAAGAAAAATCATGTGTGTGCATGTTTATGTACATATGTAATTTTTCTTTCTAACATGTACACATGTTCTATAAAATATAAAGTCCACATCGAAAAAGTCTTAGTTTGGGGCTTAAAGAAAAATGTATGAACGTAGCGCACGTGGGCAAATAACTACTTTCATACTTGCCCAGAATGGCATGGCCTTCTTGAAAGAGAACCTTTTTGGGACCCTGTATTTTAGGAAGAGAAGGATTTTAAACAGAACTAAATGTGCATTAGCACTTCCCATCACCATCACTCATGTTCCTTCTGAAATGCCCGTGACCTCACTTAGGCTGTGCCAGTGAGGGGCAAATGATAGTAATATTTTTAAATCGATTGCACTTTGTGAGTCCTATGCAAAAAACTTGCATAGGAACCAACTTATTGCTTAGTCATTTCCTTTGCTTTGAAACCTACATTTGCAGTTTTCAAATGGCGGTAGTCAAAGTTGTTTTCAAAGATTATATCCTTGAAATACTCATTATTTAGAAATAAGTATTTGCAGATCTAGAAATTTTTTTAAAACTAAGAGTAATGAGTGGATACTCACCCAGCTTGATCTCTATTATAAAGTTACATTAATATAGTAGCACATCAAGGGAAAACATCAAGTCCAGAAACAGACAATGGCAATGTATGTGTATTAAAGTGTGTGCACACATGCGTGCGTGCACACACACATATACATAAAGCCTGAGATATGATTAAAATGTCATTCCTAACTACCAAGCAAAGGACTAAAAAAAGCAATGAGAGTCTGGCTAATCATTTCTAAAACTCTACACTTAATTTCCTAACTTAAACTTTTCACCAAAGGAAGTTCAAATAGGCTGAAAACTTGAATACAAAACACAAAATCCAAGAAGTACTAAAAGAAAGTATAGACGAACAGTTCTAGAATGCTGAAGCAGAAAAGGACTTTAAAGGATGGCATCAAAGGCAGAAAGCACAATGTAAAAGGAAGGTGGATTTCCGTATATAAAATTTGGAAACTTCAGTGTTTAAACAAATTTTTTTAGTTTTGGTTTATCTTTTTTTGTTTTAAAGTTTATTTATTTATTTTGAGAGATAGAGAGCAAGAGCCGGGGAGGGACAGAGTGAGAGAGGGAGAGAATCCCAAGCAGGCTCTCAGCATAGAGTCCGGGTCGCTCATCAGTTAAGTGTCTAACTACAAGACTGAGCCCCGCATCTGGCCCTGTGCTGACAGTGCAGAGCCTGTTTGGGATACTCTCTCTCTCTCTCTCTCTCAAAATACATAAACATACTTAAAAAAATTATTTTAAATAAATTTTTTAAAAAAGACCTGAGCTAAGATCAAGTCAGATGCCCGACCAACTAAGTCACCCAGGTGCCCCTAGCAAATAGGGTTTTTCTTTTTTTCATGGTTATTTATTTGAGAGAGAGCACGATCAGGGGAGGGGCAGAGAAAGAAGGAGAGAAAGAATCCCATGCAGGCTCCACGCCATCAATGCAGAGCCCAACACGGGACTCAATCCCATGAACTATGAGATCATGACCTGAACCCAATTCAAGTCAGATGCTTAACTGACTGAGCCACTGGGCCCCCCCACCAAACATTTTTTTTAAAAGGTCCAACACATTTAGGAAAATTAAGATGAAGAGTTAACTTACAAAAGAAGAATTGTAAATGGCCAACAGTCAAATGTAAAAATAGTTTCAAAAATGATTTAAAAGATACAATTTATTTCTCATTCAATACTGGCAAATAGGGAAAATGGACATTTTTTAATTCATTCATTTTTTTAATTAATTAATTTATTTATTTTAAGTAGGCTCTATGCCCAATGTGGGGCTTGAACTCATGACCCTGAGACTAAGAGCTGCATGCTTTAGGGGCGCCTGACTTCAGCTCAGGTCATGATCTCATGGTTCCTGAGTTCAAGCCCCATGTCGGGCTCTTTGCTGACAGCTCGGAGCCTGGAGCCTGCTTTGGATTCTGTGTCTCCCTCTCTCTCTGCCCCTTCCCTGCTTGTACTCTGTATCTCTCTCTTAAGGTAAATAAACATTAAAAAATATATTTTTTAAAAAAAGTTGCATGCTCTACAGACCGAGCCAGCCAGGAGCCCCAGAAACGGGCACATTTATATACTACAGCTGGAAGCATGAACTGTTCCCTAGAAGGACTTTACGTGTTAACAACATCTTTTGAAAGGCCCAGAAATCACAATATGGAATAAGTTTTTGATTTTGTTTTTTAAACATCAAAAACAAATGTTTGTGCCATTGCAAAGCCTATTAAACTGCCTAACATAATCCAGGTAGATTTAAAAACAAAAAACAAAACAAGACAAAAAGCCAGAAAACTCTACCTAAGACCAGCTCTAAACAAAGCAAAAAATATTTTTTTTCTGCGGCCCAAGAAAACTGTTTGATGTATAAAGTCATTGCTACAAATTTGAGTGCATATCTGTCCAGCACTGTTTCTGTTTTTCTGCATATACTTCATATATACTTAGGCATTTTTCAAAATCAGGTAATTCTACATTTCCTGTTTTGAAAACATGGTTTTTCTCGTTGCCATGCACTGGTGACGTAGGAGGAGAATCAAAAAGTGGTATCCTGGACACAAACGAGGAAGGTGTTTTCAGTAAAATAACTGCCAACTGCTTCCTGGTTGAGATGATGCTATGTCTTATTCAAAGAGAGCAGTTTGGATTGAATTTTTCTTCCTTTTATAAATATGACGATGAACAAAATTCAAACTTCTACTCTATCATTTCTTGTTTTATCTTTCAGTTTATCAAAGTTAATATCCGGGAACCTGAACCCCAGGAAAGGATCTGATGTAACCTACTTGCTCTTTTATAATTTTACTGGCACCTTTTATAATCTTTTTATGAACACAATGAAATCAATTCTTTTTTAAAAATACCTAGGGGCGTCTGGGTGGCTCAGCTGGTTGAGTGTCCAAGTTTGGCTCAAGTGACGATCTCATGGTTCGTGAGTTTGAGCCCCGTGTCAGGCTCTGCTGACAGCTCAGAGCCTGGAGACTGCTTCGGATTCTGTGTTCCCCCACTCTCTCTCTGCTCCTCCCCCACTCGCACTCTGTCTCTCTCTCAAAATAAACATTAAAAAAAAATTTTTTTTAAATACCTAAATAATAGGAATTCCTTCTCAGGACAGAGCTGAAAGTTACCAAGACAAGTGACATTTCTACTTACTGTAAGTTGACCCGCTACCCCAAAATCTGCAAGTTTTGCATGTCCTTCTGTATTTAGCAAAATATTTCCTGCCTTGATATCTCGGTGTATTTTTCTCATAAAATGAAGGTATTCCAGTCCCTTCAGTGTTGACTGTAATATTGTAGCTATTTCATCTTCTGTTAACTGAAAAAAAAAAAAAAGAATGAAAGGTTAAAAATTCCATCGG
This sequence comes from Crocuta crocuta, assembly GCF_008692635.1. NCBI lineage: Eukaryota > Metazoa > Chordata > Mammalia > Carnivora > Hyaenidae > Crocuta > Crocuta crocuta. The sequence continues at coordinate 1,079,780 of NW_027530193.1, read as the reverse complement.
TTTACATCAAGGGGGAAAATAGACTGAAGCTCCCATACTAGAATATAAGACCTTATTCAGCCTGTGACAGCATAGGACGGCTTGCACCATCTCTCCATGAACCACTTCTGAAGTTGTATTTCCTGCCCCACCTCCCCGCAGACATCAGATTCACATATCTGCCTACACAGCATCTCCAACCGAACACCCAACAAGCCTCATAAACATAACATGTCAAAGTCAAATTCTCCATTTCTACCACCCACCCAACCTGCTCCATTCTTCCCAGTCTTCTCTCTCAGTAAAAGACAGTTTCAGTTGCTATGGACAAAAACCTTGAGGTCGTCCCTGGCTCCTTCCTATCTTCAAAATATATCCAAACATTTCCTCTTGTTATTACCCTGGTCCAAGTCACCGGCATGTCCTGCCTGAATTATTCTAATCGTTTCCTAAATGGTCTTATTGCTGGTCCTAACTGGTCCCACTGCTTCTGCCCTTGACCCTCAACAATGTATTTTCCACGTGGCAGCGTGCCATAATGAACCTCCTAAAACCTGCCTAAAAAACCCCCTAAAGCAAGCCAGATCTGCTGAGAACTCTCCAATGGCTTCCTAAGTCACTCAAAAGTAAAGCCAGTCCTCACCAAAGTCTTTTTTTTTTTTAATTTTTAAATGTTTTTATTTATTTCTGAGAGAGAGAGAGGCAATGTGAGCAGGGGAGGGGCAGAGAAAGAGGGAGACACAGAATCAAAGCAGGCTGCAGGCTCTGAGCTGGCTGTCAACACAGAGCCCGACGTGGGGCTTGAACCCACGAACCATGAGATCATGACCTGAGCCGAAGTCGGGCGCTTAGCCGACTGAGCCACCCAGGTGCCCCCAGTCCTCACCAAAGTCTTACGTGATCTGGTTGCCACCTACCTTCCTCCTCTACTACTTTCTACCTTGCCATTCTGTTTCAGCCATGTAGGCTTCCTTGCTGTTCTTCAAACATTCGAAGCAAACTTCCACTTCTGGGACTATTCATCTGATGCTCTCTCTGCCTATAAAGCTCTTCATCCAGGGAGCCAGAGAGGCCTTCCCCAGACACATGGCTTAATAATTACTATGCTATCAATCAATCAACAAATAGTTAATAAGTATCAATTAAGGGCCAATGACCGTTCCTAGGTCATTCTCTACCCCTTTATCCTATCTTTCTGGTAAATGCAGCATTATCCCTAACTGACGTATGACATGTTATTTATATACCTATTATGTGCTGTCTTTCCTACTAGGAATGTAAACTCCATTTTAAAATGTCTTTGGCTTGTTTACTATTGTATTCCTAGCACCAAGAAAGGCACCTGACACATAGCAGGTCCTGAAAAAACACTTGTTGAATGATGATGAATAAATGAAAGCAAGACTGTGGATCGACACAGAAGATGTGCCCAGTCCCATGCTGATGCTGTGCAGACCCAGTGCTAAACAAACACAATCCACCAACCAACTCTCAGTCTCCATTTTAACAACTCACACTTAGAAGAGAGTAGGCTGTGGTCCAACAAACGTGGGGCTGGGGATTAGAAAGACCTAGTGTTTCCCCTTGGCTCTACGTTCTAGCTGTGTGACCTAAGCAAGTTCTCGAACCTCCCTTGGTTCTAGTTTCTCAGTCTATAAAGTAGGACTATCACCTTTCTTTAAGAATGTCAGGAAAATCAGGGGCGCCTGAGTGGCTTAGTCGGTTAAGCGTCCGACTTTCGCTTAGGTCATGATCTCACGGTTCGTGGGTTCGAGCCCCATGTTGGGCTCTATGCTGACTGCCAGCTCAGAGCCTGGAGCCTGTTTCAGTCTGTGACTCCCTCTCTCTCTGACCCTCCCCTGCTCACGCTCTCTCTCTCTCTCTCTCTCTCTCCTAGAAATAAATAAAACATTAAAAAAAAAAAAAGAATGTCAGGAAAATCAAATGATATAAGGCATGGAAGAATACACATGGCTTAATAATTACTATGTTATCAATCAATCAATCAACAAATAGTTAATAAGCATCAATTAAGGGCCAGACACTGCTGGAACACCTGGGTGGCTCAGTCAGTTAGGTGTCAGACTTCAGCTTAGGTCATGATCTCACAATTCGTGGGTTTAAGCCCTCTCTACTATCGGCGCAGGGCCTGCTTCAGACTTTCTGTCCCCTACCCTCTCTGCTCCTCTCCCACTCGCACGCTCTCTCTCAAAATTAAATAAACATTAAAAAAAAAAGATCCAGACACTGCTAATAAAATTTAAAACAGCTATTATTAAGCATTTATTCTATGGCAAGCACTGTTTTTGTAATCTCATTAAATCCTTATAAGAATCACATGAAATAGGGGCTCCTGGGTGGCTCAGTCGGTTAAGCGTCCGACCTCGGCTCAGGTCATGATCTCACGGTTAGTGGGTTCGAGCCCTGCATCAGGCTCTGTGCTGACAGACAGCTCAGAGCCTGGGGCCTGGAGGCTGTTTTCAGATTTTGTGTCTCCCTCTCTCTCTGACCCTCCCCTGTTCACACGGTCTCTCTCTCTCAGAAAAAAAAAAAAAGAATCACATGAAATAGGTACTATCACCATCATCACCATTTTATAGATAATGAAGCTGAAGCACAGATAAGTAATTTGTGCCAAAGGTTGCAGAGCTATCAAATGACAGAGCTCCCGCTGCAGTCCAAGCAAACGCTATCGGCAAGGCTGCAAACTAGAGTTTGGGTACCTCCGGTGGCTGGATCTTCATAGATCTCATCCATGAAGAGAACGGAGTTCATGTAACTTGTTCACTGACCCCTTATTCTAACCAGCTGAGCTGATCGGTTAAGGGCCCACTGCCTAATAAAAATATAATGTGAGTCTCAAATATAACTTTTAATTTTCTAATAGCCACATTTTAAAAAAGCAAACTTAATTTTTTTTTGGAGTTTATTTCTTTTTTTAGTAATCTTTAACACCCAATGTGGGGCTTGAACTCATGACCCCAAGATGAAGAGTCACACGCTCCTCCAACTGGGCCAACCAGGTGCCCCCAAATTAACTGTCATAATGTATTTCTCTCAACCATATTTATCCAAGATATCATTTCAACATGTAATCAATACATAAAATGTGTATTTTTTTTATATTCTTCCTTTTTGTAATAATTCTTCAAAATCAGATATTTTATACTTATAGCACTTCTCAATTCAGACTAGCCACATTTAAAATCCTCAATGACCACCTGAAGCTAGTGCATAACATGCTGGACAAGATAGAGTTAAAACATCTTACAAAACAATGTGCAATAATTAAAGATCAGCACTTCATAGCTAAAATTTACATAAATAAAATAAACTAATATTAAAACATCAAATTCATCATCAAATTCGTTTGGGATTTTTTTCAAACTCCCTGCAGCAAAATAACTTAATGGTGCATACAAGAAGGCTTGGAATCCAATTTTTAATTCAATAAATTATTCAAGCTTTGGGACTTCTTTAAATATATCTTATTGTAGGGTATTATTCCTAGCTAAAGAACTTGCTATTTGATCAGAAAAACACACTAACTCTAAGAAAATGGTATACTTGTACAGATAATCCAAAAGTTACAACTGAGTTTTTTATTTCTTTAATGATTATTATTTTAATTCCAATGTAGTTAACATAGTGTTACAGTAGTTTCAGGTGTACAATATAGTGATTCAGCAGTTTCATATATTACTCCAAGCTCATCAAGGTTAAGTGTCCTCTTAATTCCCCACCTACCGCCCCTCTCATAACCATCTGTTTGTCCTCTCTTCACAGAGTCTGTTTTTCGGTTTGTCTCTTTTGTTGTTGTTCATTTGCTTTGTTTCTTAAATTCCACATATGAGTGAAGTCATATGGTATTTGTCTTTCTCTACCTGGCTTATTTCACTTAGCATTATACTCTTTAGATCCATCCATGTTGTGGCAAATGGCAAGATTTCATTTTTTTTATGGCTGAATAATAATTATACACGTGTGTGTGTGTGTGTGTGTGTGTGTGTGTGAATATACACAACCACACACCCACATATTTTCTTTATCCGTTCATCTATGACAGACACTTGGGCTGCTTCCGTGATTGGACTATTGTAAATAATGCTGCAATAAACACAGGGGTGCATGTACTCCTTCAAATTAGATTTTATATTCTCTGGGTAAATACCCAGTAGTGTGATTACCGAATTGTAGGGTAGTTTTATTTTTAATTTTTTAAGGATACAACTGAGTCTTAAAATATTCCCATCTTTGGCCGCCTGGGTGGTTCAGTTGGTTAAACTGCTGACTTGATTTTAGCTCAGGCCATGATCCTTTGGTTTGTGAGTTCGAGCCCCACGTCGGGCTCTGTGCTGACAGTGCAGAGCCTGCTTTGGATTCTCTGTCTCCCTCACTCTCTGCTGCTCCCCTGCTTACTGTCTCTCTTAAAATAAACTTTAAAAATAATTTAAAATTAAATTACATAAATATACACAGCACCTCCCGATTTATAAAGTACTTTCACATATTTAAATTAGTGTTCACAATTCTGCACAAATATTTAATATAGGTATTATTCCTGTTTTTCTTATTAAAACAAAGAAAAAAAAAAACCCCACTAAAGGCTAAGATGTTCCCTGCTTTTACTTTTATGGATTCAGAGTCCACATAGAAGCCACAGTTTATCCTCTAAAATGTGTACAGAAGGCTCCTTCCTTACTTGCTGAGAGCCCAGCAATGGTTTCCTATGATACCCAGAACAGAAGTCAAACTCATTATTGTGGTGGACAATCCCAACATAATCCAGGCCCACTCACCTGTCTCACCTCGTCTCCCGCAGTGCCCCCTCCTTTCCCCCTCCACTCACAGTGGCCTTCTTTATGTGCCAAACCCATTCTAGCCTCATGATCTTTGCACTGCTTATTCCCCTATCTAGAATGTTCTTTTAGAAGTCTTAGCTCCATCTTGTCATTCAAGTTTTACTTTAATTTTATTTTGAAAGAGAAAGAGAAAGAAGGAGAGTGTGAGTGGGGGAGAGGGGCAGAGGGAGAGAGACAGAATCTTAAGCAGGCTCCACACTTGACACACAGCACGACACAGGACTTGATCCTATGACCCAGGGACCAGACCTGAGCCAAAATCAAGACTCAGATGTTCAACCAACTGAGCCCCCCAGGCACCCCTCAAGTCTTACTTTAAGTGCCACCTCCCTGCGAGGACGTCCCCAGCTGTCCACTCTCAAGTAGCTCCCCGAGAACCCTCCACCACTCTATTCCTTCAAATAAATGATCACTATCTGGGATTTCTTTTCTAGTTACCATCAGGTGGCTTTTTTGTTGCCCTACAAAAAAACATACTAGCATAAGAGCAGGGCCCTTGTGTTCTTTACTACTGGATCCCTAGGGCTTAGAAATATTTACTGAATGAGCAACTGAACCTGAATTAGAACCCGTGTCTCCTAGTTTTTAACCCAGCAATCACAGTAAGAGCGAATAATCTTTCACAGAGATTATTCTGATTAATAGCATGTAGAAGTTAATCTGTGAACATGCTGGGTAAAAGGAGAAAACGAAATCCTAATTTAAACATTTAAAATCCATTGCTTGGGGTGCCTGAGTGGCTCAGTCAGTTAAGTGTCCATCTTTTGCTCAGGTCATGATTTCACTGCGTAAATTCGAGCACCACATTAGCCTCTGTGCTGACAGCTCAGAGCCTGGGGCCTGCTTCAGATTCTATGTCTCCCTCTCTCTCTGCCCCTCCCCCGTTCATGTTATGTCTCTCTCTCTCTCTCTCAAAAGTAAACACACGTTAACAAAGAAATATTAAGGGCATTGGGGGGCTCAGTTGGTTAACTGGCCAACTTCAGCTCAGGTCAAGATCTCAACATTCAGGAATTGGAGACCCACGTCGGGCTCTGTGCTGACAGCTCAAAGCCTGAAGCCTGCTTCAGATTCTGTGTTTCCCTCTCTCTCTGCCCTTCCTCCACTTGAGCTCTGCCTCTCTCTCAAAAATAAATAAACATTAAAAAATTTTTTTAAAAAGGGTGGCTCAGTTGGGTAAGCACCCAACTTCAGCTCAAGTCATGATCTCATGGTTCATGGGTTCAAGCCCCGCATCAGGCTCTGTGCTGACAGCTCAGAGCCTGGAGCCTCCTTGCGATTCTGTGTCCCTCTCTCTCTGCCCCTCCCCTGCTCACACTTTGTTGCTCTATCTCTCTTAAGAATAAACAGTAAGAAAAAAAAAATTTTAATTTAAAATAAATAAATAAAATAAAATCCATTGCTTAACCAAGATCTGATAAACGCTGTTTTCCCTCCCAGTATGAAATAAAGGGATGCTACCCATCAGTGGACTGAGCTGATGTCAAAACTGTCACTTTTTGGAAGCATCAGAAAGCAGAGGGGGAACAAATGATGGAAACAGGGAAATCTGACGGTCCTCTCTCTTAAAATAGCAGTAGGATAGCTCCCACGAATACAAGGCCAGAAACTAGCCCAGATGCATTGTTCTAGAAGGTAAACTTACCGTTTTATTTCGTAATCGAATGATATCAGACACAGAACCAGCCCCACAGTACTCCATAACGATCCACAAGTCTGTGTTCTTAAAATAACTGCCATAATATTTGACTACATGAGGGCTGAAAAGAGAGCGACAATATGAATTAGTGGAACAGCCTTCAATACGTGAAAACTAATTTCTCTGCGCCAAAGATCAATTATTCATATTTAAGCTTAAAACAAACACTCTCTTTATTGATGAAAATGTAAATAATAAATAATGATAATTTCCCAAATGATAAATAACATAAGTGAGAAAATGTATGGGTTCATTAACCTGCATTTCTAGGTCTACAGTTCACCCTAGGAAAAGAATTACAGCTATTCAAAAAGAAATAGTTACCATCACAGCACTATTTGTCACAACGAAAATTTGGATACCATCTAAATGTCTAACATTAGGGAGTTTATTAAAGGAATAACAATAGAGCCATATAATGGAATAACCACAAATCCAAGGAAAATATTACAGACGAATACTTGATAACATGAGAAGGTACCCTGCTTAGAGAAAAAAAAAAAAAAAAGGTGCAGGTACAGGCTACATAATAGTAAATACAGTGAAACTCCAGAAAGAGATATGTACACCAAGTAGTATTTAATAATGATTACTTCTCCAAAGGGACAAATGATTTTTTCTTCTTACATTTTTCCCAGAAGTCATGTGTACTTTGTAATAAGAAAAAAAAAAAATCACACTATAATCTACTATAAAGAAAAAAAAATCTTCAGAATCAGACCTGGAATTTTTGTTTTCAGGCTTGAAGAGAGATACCAAGTGAGGAATTTCAGAGAAAAGCCAAACATCCCATTAAAATGAAATAATCTGCCCACCGGGAGCTACTAGCTTTATTGGCTAGATTGTTTTCAGGGCTAAATAATGTTGCATCCATACTAAATAAAGATGCTAAAACCTACTCAGCTTCACCACGCTCAGAATTTCAAATGCCCCTTCACCCCCGAGAAACAGGCCAATGACAAGGACAGCAGGACACATACACTTGATGAAGACACGGATGAGTAAGTCTCTCAAGGTACCGATCACCACATCTGCTCTCGCCTCCTTAAATTCCTGTAGGATCCACTGCCTTTACAAGGCAAGCAGTACCAGCTATTTACTGTTGAAATAAGTCCTCTATGATCTTGTGTCATCGGCCAGATTCTCCCGTACAAACACAGGGATGCCTGGCCTGTCCAATTTGTCTATAAACTCCCAGGGGACAAGAAGTCTGCCCTGTACTTCTTTGCACCCCTTACCAAGCTTAGCACAGAATAGGCTCTTCAAAATAACTCTTCTTTAATTAGAGATATTTGCATACTCTGTTTGAAATACAGTGCTTGTGTAGCCCATCAGAAGCGGCAAAGTCCCAAAGTGCCAACTGGAAAGAGCTTCCGTACAGTATCTCAGAGCGGAGGGAAAGGAGAATGGCTACCTAACTCCACTCAATCCAGTCAAGAGATGTAAGAGTTCTGTCTAGTCGAGAGCAATCCCAAAAAGTATAAAGAATAAAAGAACGGGAGGGAGGGAGAAGAGAAAATAACTACATTTGCAAGTCTGTGAAATCTAAGGGCTCTTGGGCAAGCTTCCCCGTAGGCCACCCCAGTTGCCCCAATGCTGAGCTTCAGGAAAACGGATGCAGCCTCCAGTGCAAGATGCTCTCATTCTCCTTCCATCTCCCTAGAGCAGGCACTGCCCCTAAGTTTGTGTTTCTCTGACATTTATTTTTCTTTTAGTATTTATTTTTGAGAGAGAGCGAGCGAGCAGGGGAGGGGCAGAGACAGAGGAGGAGAGAGGATCTGTAGCAGGCTCTGTGCTAACAGCCTGACGTGGGGCTTGAACTCATGAACCATGAGATCATGACCTGAGCCAAAGTGGGATGCTTAAACGAATGAACCACCCAGGTGTCCCTCTCTCAAATTTAAACAGCAGTAGGGAGGGGCGCCTGGGTGGCTCAGTCAGTTAAGCGTCCGACTTCGGCTCAGGTCATGATCTCACTCTCTACGAGTTCGAGCCCCGCATTGGGCTCTGTGCTGACAGCTGAGAGCCTGACGCCTGCTTAGGATTCTGTGTCTCCTTCTCTCTCTCTGCCCCTCCCCCGTTCATGCTCTGTATCTCTCTCGCTCTCAAAACTAAACAAACATTAAAAAAAATTTTTTTAAAAAAACCCAGTAGTGGGAAAGCCTGCTCTATCACAGAGAACAACCCATGTTGTCACAGAATTTCAGAGCAGACCACGTGCTTTTCTGTGGTTGCCTGGAGGCCTGACTTCCTGCTTACAGCATCTGACAAATCTTAGTTCCTCAAAAATACAATTCTTAACTACTCTGAGCTTGAAGAATTCTTTTTTAAATGTGAAGGAACAGCAATACATTTAAAAAAAAAAAAAAAAGGATTTTCTTTCTATAGATCTGATATTCCAAGGCTTCTAGAGCTGAAAGTATTTGAATGATCTCTTCTTAGCCATTTCTGCAGAAATGTTTTCTCAATAGGAAGTAAAAGAGATCACTATCAGAAAAAAAAAAAAAAAGCCAGCACCACTTTCTGCCTCTTTGCCTCCTCTTCCTAGTTTTGAAAGGAGCTTACTGAAAAAGAAAAAAAAAATCTATGCAGAAATAGAAACTGTAAAAGTTTAGCTACTAAAACACACATTTTTTTCATCAGATTTTTTTTCTGAAAAGAACAGGCATAGAGATTCCACTAAACTCTCTCTTCTGCAAAGTATCTAAGTAAATGCGTCTGTGGGCGTTAAACTGTAAATAATCACAGCTCATCTAAAACCTATGGCCTCTCCAAAGTAACACCGCATGTCTTTACCTGTCGCATTGTTGCATTATAGAGATTTCTTTGATTATCTCCTGCAGGTCTGATTCCACAGGAACTTGCTTAATCGCAACAATCTGACCCGTCTCTTTGTGAATCGCTTTGTACACACTGCCATAGGACCTATAATTGGGGGAAAGAGAACATCTATAAAGGCACAGCAAGCCCAGAGATAAAAAGTGGTCAAATACAAGCAATCCATGGTTCTAAATTATATCCCCAGTGACTAATATACTTACTTACGACTGCAAAACTGAAATAGCTAAAGTACTTGGGGAGGAAAGAGAATGGTTAACTTCACATTTAAAATGTGAAGTATTCATATAAAATAACCACTATTATAGTAGCTACCATGCCTGATGTCTGTCAGAAGCTGTGTATCATCCCAGTTCACTCACACACACACACACACCAAACAAAAAACCAAAGAAGGGGTCATTATTCCTATTTTACAGGCAAAATGTGTAAAAAGGCTCAGAGGTTACAAGGCTTGGCTGTCACAAAGGTAAAAAATAAGTGGTCAGGCCAGGATGTGAATCCGGGTGTGTCTGAACACAAAGCTTATGTCTTCCCCACACCTCCCAGGGCTCGAACACAGAAATGGGAGGTCCCTATGCTCTTGTGTTCATCCCAGTCCCATGAGGTCTTTCCGCTCTTAGTCACAATAATGCTTAAAACATTATGGAAACTAATTAAAAAATCTCAGGCCCTTCAAATGCTAGTATCAGATGAACAGAGCACATACACAGCCTTTTATTCATGTCCCTTTATAAGATTATTATTGAAAAAAGTAAAAAGTTTGTATGTCAATTCCATTCGGGGGTGAAAAGAGCATGGGATTTAGAATTGAAAGACCTGGGACTTGAGCCCTACCCCTTAACTACATATTAGCTATCATTTACATACATATTAACCTTCTCATGCCTCAATTTCCCTACCTGTAAAATGACCGCAATACAAACTACAAAGCAACTGTGGTGGTCAAATGACATACCATCACCTGGTATGATGGGTTACAGTTTTACTGGAAACCTCGACAGCTCGTTACTAAACCTCGACAGAAAGTTACTAAAAACACAACGAGTAAGATGTCCTTCCTATTTCCCAAACCCACCTGCTTCTTCACACTGTCTTGGTGAAAAAACATCAACATCACAGTGCCACCTGATATAGCAAAGTTGCTGAGTGCTCTAGCTGCCAAAATGACACTCAACAACCATTTCAATGTGAAAGTAACATAAAACTTAAAAACAAAAAGTCTATGCAAAACACATAAAACATTTCCATTCCATCAGAATCCCTTATATTGCTGAACGAGTATAATTATTCTTAAATGTCACAATTTTTTTTTTTTTTTTTTGCCAAATAGGCAACCACTGACCATGTGTGGAAGCCTGACTGCTGCTCCTTCTTCCTCACAAGATTAAACTACTGATTCATTAGGGTGGTGAAGGCTTGGTCCCAGGGGATAAAACATGGTGGTCCAAGCACTCAGTGTTCCTATTCCTTCTGCTGGTGCCTGCAGTAGTAATAAGCAGATGACCTAGCTCTGGCCAATGAAATTTGAGGGGGAGATTCTGCCAAAGGGATTCTGGGAGAGACTTTCTTCCCTGATAAATCAGAGAGTAACACACAAGAAGGCCCATGTTTACCTGCCACTTCCTTTCCTGCTTTGATTACTATTATGTAAGGCATGATGCTAGAAAGTAATGTAGCCAGAACTACCGAAATGCTAACCCATTATCAAGCCAATTAACCATTCTGGAATCTTTCACCCCAGATTTATTATTACTCAGTTATTCAATGCCCTTATCGGTTGCCATTGCTAGGTGGGTATTCTGTTACTTTCATCCAAAGTTATTCTCGATACACTAGGTTCAATATGTATGAATCGGTTGTGCTGGATAGAGTCTGTGGACAATGGCTTTCCCTCAGCACCTTTTCTGCAGTTTTCTAGCTTCTTTTGCTCCTGAGAAGTTGGCTATCATTGGATTATCATTGTTCATAGGTAATTTCTCTTTTGTATTCAGGATTTCCTCTTTACCCTTAACATTCTACATTTTTACTATATAACTAGTTGATTTGATACCTCATAAGCTTCTTTGATCTGAAGGATTTTTCTGCAAGTCTGGAAATTCTCAGCATTATCTATTGCCTCTCTTATCTTTTCTACTATCTCCTAGAAGTCCTACTGGACCCATAATGCACTTCCTCAATCCAGGTTGTCCTCTTGATTTCTAACACCATGTTTCTCTGACCTGAATTTGGGATCAGTCTCACTGCTATCTTTCCATTCACAAATTCCTTAGCTTGTCTAGTTTACTGTTCATCCAAATTACAGACCTCCAAAACTCATTATAGTTTTCAATGTCAAGATTCCCAACTTTAATTTTTCATGGAGCTAACTGTTCGTGTTCATAACCCGCTGTTCTTCTTTCAAGGATGTTATTCTGAGTCTTCTCTTTTTGAAAACTGAAAACAAACATGTTAAATCCCTTTTGAGATTGCTCCATTGTTTCTATTTCCTTGGATGTGAATTCTCCCATTTGTTAGGTCTACTCATTATTTCATGGTAGCAGATTTCCTGGCATGAGTTTCCTTTTATCTCGAATGATTTTCCTCCACACAATGCTAACTGCCATGAGCAGTTCATGACGCTATGACGGTTTAATGGCTCTCTCAGCCCCGTCATTAGGGTTGTACAACTTAAACTTGGCCCTCCACTAGGAGTTGGCAGTTGTTGCCTCTCTAGATCCCATACCTGAATGCAGGCCCTGGCCTAGCCCCTACTGTCAAATCAGTACTTCCACTTTTTCCCCAGGCCAGAGACAAATGATAATTTCTAGTGGTGTTTGGGCAGATTTATTTCAGCTTCAGCTCATGGATGGGGAGCCTCATGCATCCCACAACCTCATGTAGGAAGCCCACCTGCCATCTCCTGACAAGGACAGGGCAAGCTTCACTCTCCTCCTATTACATACCGTTTCCATCCCTGGTCCATAGCTGGCCATATGCCCTTTTATTTAGACTTTTTATTTTCATTCATTAGTGGAATCTGTTTGAAATGGAAAGTGAGATCTGTGCACGTACTCACTCGGCAATCTGGACCAGAATACTCTCTATGCCTCCCTATGCTACCTTGAGAGCAAGGAATATACCGAAAGCTCATATAAACAACTAAGATTAATGATTCCACGTACTGTATTTTCAGAAATCTGAAGAGAATTTAGACGGCTTCAGCAGGTGTTCTCACTTTTATGCCAGTCCTGTAAGACCGCAGTTGCTACCACAAAACTAGAGTGAATTTTAACAAGTAGAGAACAAAAATGGTGGGGAAGTAGGGGTTTCACACAACCCACACGAGGCAAAAATCAATTTGGGAAAACACAGAAATAATACAGTATCTGAAGCCAAATTAACTAGATACAAGTCTTAACAATACCAGTCACTAGCTATGAAACCATGGGCACGATGTTTTTGTTACTACCCTATGATAAAAACCTCAGTGAGTCAAGGTGTAAAGCTTTAAGTATATCAGATGGAAAAAAGGTGCTAGGCTGGCATTCAAAACACTTTCCAAGCATGGTCCACTCATCCGGGTCTGGAGCTTTGGCTCTACTCTGCCACAGATCCACCGCATTTCTTCCATACACAAAAGGACCATGGCCTCCAGAATCCAATACAGTCCATCAGCCAGAGCTCATTTCACAAGACACAGTCAGTGAGTGTCCACAATCTATTCATTTTCCAGAACAAGTTGAGGGCGGCATGGCAGTTTGTGTTTTGACAGCTAAGGGCAGCTAAGATCTTCCTTCAGGATTCCGTTAGTAAATGAAGCTTGTTCTGCTTCATTCCGCCATGATGACAAAAATCCAAGCATCTGTAGTATCACTTAAAAGAACAATATGGTGACAACACAGGGAGAAAGATCTGAAGCTGTATGTCAATTTTCTTGCTGGTCACATCTCTATAGGGAAATTTCCAAGTTCCTCAATGAAGACATGCATAGGTCTAAAAGACAATTAAAAATGATCGTAATTAGCTTAGTTTTCCCTTATGCTATATTCCTGATATATTCTCTGTCTGTAGTTTTCTTTTGGCGTTCCTCAAACCCAGTCAACCCAAACAGAGCTCCCTTCGAGAACACCTAAATACACTGGAAGGTTTAAGATTTAACTTTAATTTGACATGGTAAGGTCTGAAAAATGCTTCACTGATAGACATAAAATAATCATAGTTGTCATTTATTGAGGACTTACTATGTGACAAGCACTGTACTTGGTACTTTACCCCCATCACCTCAGGTAATACTGGACTTAACCCAAATAAGGGAGATAGTAATATCTGCATTATATAGCTGAAGTTTATGAAGCTCCAAAATATTAAGTAATCTGCTCAAACTCATTCATTTATTGTGACTGAAAAACAGTAGAGCAAAGGTTTTAACGCAGATCTAACTTCAGAGTCTATACCCTTAGACTGTAACACAGTTCTATTAAAAACTGAAAGAAATGAGTTACTTACATATTCAGTTATGCCTACCATGCTTATCTTATTCAAAGCATAACCTGTCAGCACTGTTAGATTAAGGGCCTTAGACTCATTTCCTTGAGGAAAATAGCAAGGATACCAAGCTGAAAAGGACAGGCAAGAGATGTAGAGGGACTGTCATTTTTCCGTACCTTTAAGGATCCCAAGTCAACTTGCCGCCTTCAGATTCATCTTGTACTTGTCTTTTCACAGCACAGCTGGTGTCCCCTTTTACTTCCCTTCTCTGCTTGATGTCTTGTTTGATTCCAAAGAGTATTTCTCCAACTTACAAAAAGATGACTAATGTTTTTTACAAGGAGGCAATCCATGAAAACCTATGCCACGTAATCCACGATCAGGTTTAACATTATTGCTGACCTATATTAGACATAAGTAACACTAAACTCCAAAATAAGACATAGAAGACTTGATTTCAAAAAGCACACAGTACTTAACAGACATTTTTAAAAGTTAATGTTTCAGGTCTTCTATTAAACTAGAAGCACTCTCAAGAGACTGGACACACACACACACAAACACACAAACACACACACACACCCCTGCTTATTTACGCAGAAACAGTCACTGGAAGATACACCAAAAACCGCTATACTAATTGCTACTGGGTGGCTGAGAGGCAGAAGTCAAATGTGGATTTTGCTCATTGTATATACTCCTTAGCTTTTGAATTCTGAATCCTATCAATTGATTACCTATTCAAAAACTAACAACAAAACTTAAGAAAAGTTGTCCCTCACATTTCAATGTCTGGTCATTATAGAAAAAGGAATTAATACAGAAGGGTACAATGAAAAAGATACATAAAGACACAAAAAATTATGCTGTACCCTTTATTGCATCGTGAAAGTCAATGACGGCCACTGTCCACTGCTAAATACCATTTCAGCAGTATTTTATAAGCTCATTCACAAATCTGGGTTTTAAGAAGACAACTGGTTCCCAACCCGGGATTTTCAGTCTCTTGGAAGTTATAAAGGTAGCGACAGTCCCTGATTTATTTGCTATATTTCACAGAGCTACACTAACCAAAATGCTGAATTCCATTTGTCATTGGAACAAATTATTGCATATTGATCAGAAACTATGAACAGCAAATGAAAATGTGATTAACAAATAGTTTTGAAGTATAAACTAGTTAGTGCTATTACATAGATAAAATCACGTCACCCATGGATCCTATAAGAGAGAAAGTAATAGATGCCGTGGGTGTGAAAGACCAGAAATCACTGAATCTGACTACAGGGGTCCCAGTGTCTACTGGGAGAAAGTGGGAAAGGGCATTTCAAGCGTAAGCTGACCATCCTCCCACCCAGATCAGTGCCACACATAACAATCCTCTTCCTCCTCCTCAGGTGTATGAGTTATTGACATAAGAAAGATGTGGCTCCTTCCAGTGTTGGGGAACAAAGACTGGGACCTACTGATCTGCCTGTATGTTCGGTACACTTACCCTTCTCCAAGTTTCTCTAAGACATCAAACACTTCTTCTGGCTGTTTAGTTAAACTATCTTCATCCAACTTTTTCAGCTGCCTGTGAATGAAGAAATAAAAACATAAAATACATTTTATTTGCTGACAACTAGACCACAAAATATGTTATTTATATTACGATTAGCTTCTTAGGGATCTCTCTACAAAGTCTTTACTAGTAGACATCAAAGGCAACCTAAGAGATTTTTAAGTTTTTTTATTTATTTAAGTAATCTCTATACCTCGCATGTGACTTGAACTCCTGACCCTAAGATCAAGAGTCGCACGCCCTTCTGGCTGAGCCAGTCAGGCGCCCCAAGCTAACAGACTTTTAAGGGACACTGAAGGGCGGTTCTATGGCAGTACTGCACATATTCTGGCTCCCTCCGATGAGCATAATCAGGACCAGAGGGTAGACAGCACCAAGAGTCAAATTTCAGTTCAACAGGTATAAGAAATTTTCTAACAGTAAAAAAGTTGTTCAGAAATGGTTTAGACTGCCTTAAGAAGTCCCTAGGTCCCCATCAGTGGAGAATTTAAACAGAAAATGAATCATCATGTGGCTAAAATGCCACAGAGTGGGTTCAAGCTTTATAGGGAACCTTTCAATCCATTTAAATCTGGAGATTCCAGGAATTAAAATGGCATAACTATCTCTTCAGAAAAGATGTTTAATGTAAGGTTAACTATGAACTGAAACATGGTCTCAGACTGGAGGCCAAGGAAGACAGAGACTCTCGCCCTCCATTAGCAAGATTTGGGGAATTCGGTCAAAACACAGGGATTTTACAGGTATCACAGAAACAGAAAGGGGAAAGTATATACTTAGACATGATCAAAAGTGAAACATAACTATGTAGCTAGGAATCTCAAACAGTCTCAGAGACTACTTCCACGAGCAGCTGTGTACCTCTGATGAGTCCAAAAATCAAAGACATATGGGTGCTTATAACTTCCAGATAAATCTTCGGACTATGCTAGACATAGTAAATAACAAACACGGGAGCTTAAAAATTAACAATATTTTTTTAAAACTCTGAGACCTCAGAAAATTATTAACGGGCTTAACGAAGGAGCTTGCCAAGGAATATTTTGTGTGTGTGTATGTGTGCATCTTCTACACAATGGCTTCCTGAAACTACAAAAGACAACAAAGAAAAGAGAGCTCAGGAAATGGTGAAATATGGAAGTAGTAACACTGGAGATTTCTTTGTAGAGAGAAGGTTTAAACTAGCTGGACAATACCAATTTTTACAAGAAAAGACTTGAATTACATGCACATACACACACACACACATACACACACCTTCCTGGAGAAAACAGCAAAACCAGAAGAAAAGACAAAAGAGAAATCCCTGAACACATCAAAAGTATCCACCCATAACCACTGATCTCTAAAGGGCAATCTTAAATAATTCTGTAAATGTGTACTAAAGAAATGAAGAAATGATCCAAGTCAGTAATGGCCACAACCTGAAAATTAACAAAATGACCACCACGACCTTTGAAAATCAAAAGGTCCTAAACATTAAATTCCAGTGACATCATAAAAACTTCAAAACAAAAAGGGCTGAAGTGAAACTCCTCTTAAAAGTTCAGAGGCGAAATGTCTATGAGCTCAGAAGTCAGAAAGAACATCGCATAAACCAAGGGAGGCGGGGGGTGTGGGGGAGCACTGAATTTATAATTGTATAAACAATGGACAATACCTCATTTTTCAAGTATAATTAAACAGCTTATATAAAGGAAGATCAAATGTGTTCCCCTGAAGTGTTGGCTTTGTGGTCTGCAAAAAACAAAACTCACGATTTCAACTACTCTGAGACCACAACATAACAAAGGAAGCTGCCACTGCCGTGAGAGAAACAGCTGCAAGCCCCTGATAATCCTGACGGACAAACTTTATATACCTGCTTGGACAATCGAAGTAGGGTTTTTGTTTGTTTTTGATCTGGGCTTAAACAGATCTTTATTTCTCTGGTGCCTGACAACCCAGAAGTGGTCGATTATTTCCTAAATGGATCAATGAATGTCATGATGGGAATCCTAAACTTTTTCAGCAATCCTTGTGAGGTTTCAAAAGAATAGAATTNTGTGGAAACTAATTTGACAATAAACTATTTGTAAAAAAAAACAACAAAAACAAAACAAAACAAAAGAATAGAATTCCACCCTAAAAAGGGTTACCGGGTTATCAACAATTCAGATTTCTATGGAAAAACTTTTGACAAGTGACTCTTCATGACATTTTATACCATAAACCTTCATGGAAGAGGCACAAAACAGGTCCCACTGATGATTCAGCTCTCAGCTGGGACTTCCCCAGGTCACAGGTAGTTTCATTGCTTGCTCACAAAAGAAGAAGACTGGCCAGCACAGCCTCCGTGGACCAAATACCAGCAGATGCTCCTCTCCAAAGTCAGATAGCCACATGGACAGCCAAGCATCCCAGAAATGTTCTCTGCATCCTCCATCACACTATTATCATCTGATACCAATTCACTTTTTTAAAAATCATAAACTCCCACATAAGCCATCGACTTTAATCTCTCATCACTCAGTCACACACAAATGTCAAGCTCATGAATGCAAAGAGGATTTCCTGCATTGAGATTGCAATCCCTTGTTGGAAACACATGCCAACTAAATCGCTGACGAGACACCTGTATCTTTCCAAACACAAACAAGGATACTTATGGAGTAGTTACTCACAAGTCTGGCTAATTCTCAAGCCTCATTCTCCCATCTTAGAACTCCTGTAAGATTCATTTTATTTATGTATACCTATCCCTCTTTCCATTCAGAATTTGATATGGTTGCAACAAATGTGTAAGATAAATTGATGACTTTTTTAATGATCATAAAATCAAGATGTTCCCCCTCCCCAAATTCATATGTTGAAGTCCTAAACGCCAGGATCTCAGAATGTGACTTTATTTGGAGACAGAGCCTTTAAAGAGGTAATAAAGGTAAAATGAGGTCATATAGGTGGGCCCTAATTCAATACGACCGGTATCCTTATAGGAGGTAAGGACACAGACAGGAACAGAGGGAAGACCATATGAAGGCACAGGAAGGAGAAAGCCATCTGCAAGCCAAGGAGAGAGGCCCCCGGGAAATTGCCGTACTGACACCCTGATCTCAGACTTTTAGCCTCCATCCAGAACTACAAGAAAATAAATTTCTGTAAGTTTCAATCACCCGATCTGTGAAACAGACATGGCAGTCCTAACAAATACAAGCAAAAAAGTTCATCTGCTGATGAGGCACTCCACTGGTTATGATGAGTAGGAAAGCACCACTCATTCAAGAATTTAGCCCTGCAATGCTCTTCTCTTGCACATTTAATAAATTTCTTAAAATCCAAAAGGTGCGGGAGTGTGCCAAAATGCACAAAGGTTGACACTTTTGCCCAAGCTTATGTAACAAGGCAAAGGTAGAAACAAAACTCAGATCTCTAATCCTCTTTTCAATTAAACCAAGGCCTCGGAGGAACAATGAATATATTTCAGAAGGAAATATAACCCGTGTACATTTATAACTGGATCACTATGGCGTTTCAGCAAAAACTTGCTACCACACACAGGCCCTGTGGAAGCGGGGGGTCCTTCCACAGAGGCGTCAGACTGAGGCAGTTAAGAGCATGGACTTTGGAACATACTGCCTGGTTTAAAATCCTAGTGCTACCCCTTCCTAACTGTGGAACCTCCTGCAATTCACTTAAGTTCTCTGTGCGTCAGTTTGATCACCGTTGAAACAGAAACATGGAGATAAGCACCTCCGTAGGGTTGTTGTCACCGTGGCTTAAGAAGTTGAATCACACGAAATTACCATTTTTATAGGTCAATTTCATGTGGTTCATCAGGAGGCATGGAAAGCACTGGGAACGGTGTCTGACTCCCAGTAGGTGCCGTTTGGGTAAGAATCATTATTATTTCCATCTCAGCACACCACAGTGGGGTGAATTATGAGCCCACCCCAACCAGTTATTTGCCTTCCGCAGTGTTTGCGTACTTCAAACAAATGCCAAGTGTGCAGCCCAGGCTGCCGATCCCTTCCCTTCACCTCTCCTTTGCCTCACACTCCCACACCCTGAACACTTCCTACTTTAGTGTTCACTCTGCTGCAGGAAGTCAGAGGTCTCTGTGAAATAGAAGCTAACTACACTGTACCTCAGAGAAGAAGGACTCCCTTGATCTCTGCTCTCTATTTTCCTCCAGATGTGGGAGACTGACCTAAGACCCTGGTGTCCATAGAGCAAATCAATGATACAACTAAAACCAGCCCAGGAGTTCAGACCTTCTAGGATCAGCCACCTCCCGGATCTTGACTTAAAACAATTCCAGGTAGCAGTAGGATCTGGAGCTGATACAAAACAATAGAGGCCTGAAAAGGGCCCAGTCTGGTCAGGTCACGACCCAGATCTGGAGCGAAGAAGGAAACACACAGAACTGTGTCTCAACTCTTCTGGGCCTCAATTTGCCCATCTTGAAAACATCTTATTTCCTTATTTACCTCCCAATGGCGGATTTGAAAAGCTGAGAACACTAGGAAGGCACTGGGCATCAAGAATGAGAGATGCCATCATCATCCTAGAGTGGGGACACTAACCAGAAAATCTTCCTAAATGCGACCCCTCCACGAAGCCTTCCCTTGCTGGACCTTCAACCTTTCTCTGCACGCCTTCCGACTTAGGCGCAAAGCTTTTACCCTCAACAGATCCTGCCCACAGCACCCATCAGGTGGGACTCCTTCCCTTAGAAAGTCCACCCAGCTTTCCTCTGCTTGTTCCAGATCCATTCCTTGGAGCGCTCGAGGTTCTCATCCTGCTTCAGCATCCCCCCACCTCTTGCTACCTCGATGAGTCCCTCCTAGGACAGCCTCCCCCCAAGAGCCCCCGCCTTGAGCAGGTGTTCTCCCCAACTTGTCCCCACGTCCCTCCGCAGCTGCTCCCTTCAGCAGCGCCTTCATTCCGCTAGGATGTCCCCCTACGGCATGCGCTCTCCCCAACCAGCCCCACGTTTATTCCCCTGGGCGCGCGCTCCCCTCTGCCGGACACCCTCCTGGCAGATTCCCCCCCCACTCAGCAGGTGCCCATCAGCCGGATCGCGGCACCCCGTGGGCGCACCCGGAGCCTCCCCTCTGCCAATTCCCGCCTTTCCCTCTCCCCACCCCCTGCGTCTTAGCCATCGGCCCCTCACCGGCGCGGCGGGTTCCTCAGCTGCACCGTCTCCATGGCGCNAAGGACCTCCCCGCCCCCGCCCCGCCGACCCTCCCACACTTCCGCTTTCCGCCCCCACCGGAAGCGGCGCGCGGCCGCGCGAGCGGGGCGGGGCGGCAAGGACGGGGCCTGAACCACGTGGTGCGGGCCTGAGTCACGTGGCGCGCGGGGCGCGGCCCGGGAACCCGGAGTTTACTGCGCGGGGCCGGAGTCCGTGGGCAGCACTGCCTCAGTGCGAAGTTACGCTTAACTTCATTTTGTGCTTACCGAGCTCTGCGTGTCTGTCGCTGTGCTCGGCTCAAAGTACATAACAATAGTCAAGATCTAGAGGAGCCCTACCTACCTTTTTTGCAATTTATGGTGTAGAAGATAGTTACTAGATTGGTAGTTAATGTAGTGATAAATGATAGGAAACAATGTGAGAACCTAACCACCGCTGGTAAGATCAGGAAAACTCTGAGGGCAGGAATGAACGGGCGTTCATTGAGTATATATCTAGCATCTGCTCTGGGCCAACCACAGTACTGGGTGCCACGCAGTGAACAAAATAAAGTTTCTGCCCTCATGGATCTTAACTTTCAAGTGAGAAAGGCAGTAAACGCAAAAACAAAACACCAAAAAAAAAAAAACCCCACCCCAAAACAAGACCAAAAAAAACCCAAGCTGTGACTAAAATGAGAGTGTAAGTCATACTAATGTGTTTTTTAAGATTTTATTTTTAAGTAATTTCTACACTCAGTCTGGGGCTCCAACTCATACCCAGAGATCAAGAGTCACATGCTCCACTTACTGAGCCAGCCAGGTGCCCCTTGTCACATTAATATTTTTAAAAAGAGCAGTCAAGGCAGAGGGAACAGTAAGGACAAAAACCTATGTTAGAAGTTGGCATGTTTGGAGCAGAATGAATAAGGAAAAGTAGGAGACAAGGTAGGAGCTGTGGCCAGAATCAGATAGAAAATGAGCCATGTACAGATAACAAAAAAATTACTAGAAGTTAGTTAGGTGTACCATTAGCTATCGCTATGTAACAGATCACCCCAAAGCCCAATGGTTTAATCATTTTCCAGTTTTTGGTTATTACAAATAAAATTTATGATCATTTGTGTACAAGCGTTTGCATGGGCATATAGATAGGCATACACACATTTCATTTCTCTTGGGTAAATATACCCAAGAAATAGCTGTCATAGAAGATACATGTTGAAAGTACTAAGAAAATGTTTTTCAAGGTGATTACACTATTTTTCATTTCCACCAACCATGCATGTGAGTTTCGATTGCTCTGTATCATCTATACTTGGTATGATCAGTCTGCAGTTTTAGCCAATCCGATAGGCATGTAATGGTGTCTCACCATTTTTAATTTGCATTTCTGTAAGGACTAATGATGCTGAGCATCTTTTCAAGTGGTTGTCATCTATTTTCTAAAGTATCTGTTCAAGTCCTTTGTCCTTAAAATTATTTTTATTATTGATTTTTTAGAGTGTTTTAATATTCTGGATGCATATCCTTTATCAAACACGTGATTTGTAAACATTTTCTGAGGCTTGTATTTTCATCCTTTTAACAGTCTCATTTGAAGAATAGAAATTTTTATTTTTATTAAGGCCAATTTATCCATTTTTTTCATTTATGAGTCATACTTTTGATGTCATACCTAAGAAACCTTGGGGAGGAGACTGACCCTGCAAGCTCACTTCCCAGGTTCCCATGTCAGCCGACTTCTGGCTGGTTTCAGTGGAGGGAAGAACTGAGAGGGAAGCCAGTCTTTCTCTCCCTTCTTTGCTTCTGATTAAAAATCTAAAGTAACCTTCTCTCCAGCTCCTCCTAGAGGGGCCTGACATGGCTCCAGCTTCCCTTCTGCTGCAGCTTCTGAACTCTGTAACTATCACTAGTTCTTTCTTATATCCAAGTCCTAAGTCGAGTAGCTCCTTCCTACTAACTCCTGTCCTTTGGGCTCTCTCACTGTTCTCTGTTGGCATCTTGGTTCCTCTGTCATCTATCCAACCAATTCCTTCAATTAAATTCTTTTTAAAAAATGTTTATTTATTTATTCTGAGAGAGTCAGGGGGGAAGAGTAGAGAGAAAGAAGGAGAGAGAATTCCAAGCAGCCTCTGCACTGTCAGCACAGAGCCCAATGTGGGGCTCCATCCCACAAAGGGCAAGATCATGACCCAAGCCAAAATCAAGAGGCGGATGGTTAACTGACTGAGCCACCCGGGCACCCCTTAAATTCTTATTTCAAATCCCTTCTGTAACCCATCTTACTCAGAGTGTGCTTTTAAATTAGATCATGATTAGTACACCTGAGATGAAAAGCATTCAGAACTGTAAATTGACAAATTACGATGCTGTCTGTGTTTCTTTCCCCAAGAATAATTGGTTGGGGATTTGAAATCAGCATATAGAAGTATTGGCTGTGCCTAGCTCTGTTAAACGAAATGTAAGATTTTCCTGATTATGACATATCTTTACTTGGCAGTGTTGCTCAACCAAGGAAGGCAGAGATATTATTTAAAGAAACTATCGATTAACCCTGAAAAGAAGTGTTTAGACAATAAAAAACTATGTCCAATAATAATATCTCTGCATATTATCTCATTAAGGAGACCATGACTATAATATCTATTCCTTCCCCCAATAAAGCTGAATATGTATTAAATACAGCTTTGATGAGATGGTTAACTCAGAGAGATGAAATCTTAATATCAAAAAGTTACTTGCTGCCAAAAAATAGAACCCAAATGTCCATCAGCTGATGAATATATAAATAAAATGGACACCCAAAGTGTATACAATGGAATATTATTCAGCCATGAAGTTCTGATGCACTAGAATCAGATGAACCTTGAAAACACCGTGCTATATAAAAGAAGTCAATCACAAAGGATTCATATGATTTCATTTACTTGAAAAGTCCAAAATAGGCAAATCTACCGGAAAGTAGATTAGTAATTGCCTTAGACTTGGGGGTGAGGGGGTAGAGGAATTGGGCATGATGAGTAAAGGAAGTGGGGTTTCGTTATGGGGTAATGACAAAATTCTAAAATTGATTGTGGTGATGACAGCACACTCTGCATATAATAAAAGCCACTGAACTACACTCAACTTTAAACGGGTGAGTTATATGCTAGTGAATTATTTCTCAGTAAGTTGTTTTTGGAAAGTCACCTCTGGGGGCCCTCGGTGGCTCAGTCGGTTGAGTGTGAGACTCTTTTTTTTTTTTTAATGTTTTTATTTCTGAGAGAGAGAGAGCAGGGGAGGGTCAGAGAGAGAGGGAGACACAGAATTGGAAACAGGCTCCAAACTCTGAGCTGGCTGTCAGCACAGAGGCTGATGCCGGGCTCGAACCCACGAACCATGAGATCATGACCTGAGCTGAAGTCAGATGCTTAACCGACTGAGCCACCCATGCACTCCAAATGTGAGACTCTTGATCTCAGCTCAGGTCTTGATCTTAGGGTCATGAATTCAAGCCCTGTGACAGGCTCCACATTGGGCATGAAGCCTACTTTAAAAAGGGGGGGGGGGCATCCCTAGGTGGCTCAGTGCGTTAAAGTGTCCAACTCTTGGTTTTGGCCCAGGTCATGATCTCATGGTTTGTGAGTTCAAGCCCCGTGTCAGGCTCTGCGCTGATAGTGTGGAGTCTGCTTGGGATTCTCTCTCTCCCTCTCTCTCTGCCCCTCCACTGCTCACTCTCTTTGTCTTTCAAAAATAAACTTTAAAAAAAATTAAAAAAGAAAAAAAAAAGTCACTTTCTCCTGGAAGACTTCCCCTCTGACGTCCCTCCCCTATTCCTCCATCCCCTAAATTCCTTTAATGCTGCTTTTATTAGCCCCACATTTATAGGCAGCATTATGGAAAGGGATTGCCAGTTATCAATTACTGTGTAAGAAACCACTACCACAGGTGCCTGAGGGGCTCAGTCACTTGAGCATCTGAATCTTGATCTCCACTCAGGTCTTGATCTCACAGTTCCTGAGATGGAGCCCCACACTGGACTATGCACTGGTGTGAGCCTGCTTGGGATTCTCTCTCTCCCTCTCTCTCTGCCCATCTCCCTCTTGTGCTCCTGCTCTCTCTCTCAAAATAAATAAATTAAAAAAAAAAAACTTAAAAAAAAAAAAGAAGAAGAAGGGGACCTGGGTGGCTTAGTCAGTTGAATGGCCGACTTCAGCTCAGGTCACAATCTTGTGGTTTGTGAGTTCAAGCCCCGAGTTGGTTCTGTGCTGACAGTTCAGAGCCTGGAGCCTTCTTCAGATTCTGTGTCTCCCCCTCTCTCTGCCCCTCCCCTGCTCATGCTCTCTCTCTGTCTCTCAATAATCATAAATTTTAAAAATGTTAAAAAAAAAAAAAGAACTCCTCCTCAAACTTAGTGGCATACAACAGTATTTGTTCTCTCTCATAAATCCACACTTTGAGCATGGTTTAGCAGGGAAGGTTCATGGTGTCAGTCAGGGTCAGGCACCGTTTGGATGGTGCCTATCCAAAATGCCTCACTCACATGGCTGACAAGTGGGTGCTGGGGGTAGAAAGGCCTCCTCTGTTTTTGTATCTCCTCACAGATGAAAGGCTGGGTTCTGAACGATATTTGTGAGGGAGAGCCAGGAGGGAGCCGTAGTGCCTTCTAAGGGCATAGCTTTGGAAGGTCGATAATACCATCCCCACTGTTGAGGCGGCCCCAAAGTCCTGTGCAGTTTCAAAGACAGCTGACATAGACTCCATCTCGATGGGGAGTGGCAAAGTTCTGGAAGTGGGTGGAGGACTGGAAAGTACTGTTCTCCTTATCTCTGGAAAATACAACTTGCCACAGGCGTACTCATCTGGCATACCATTTAGAATATACCCACCTCCAAGCAACTGAAAACACCTAAACAGTGGCTTAAGACACCTTGGCATTTGTTGTTTATTAAGTAGTCTAGAAGTCAATAGTCTCAGGGTTGATTCAGTGGCTGGACAATGTCAACTCCATCCTTCCCCTCCCACCCTGCTCAGTACGTGGACTTTTCATACCTGTGCGGATTGCCTCACAACTGCAAAAATGAGTACATGTCCAGGTGTATATTCTTGACCTAGCAACACCCAAAGCAGAAAGAGAGCAAAAAAAGGTTATTTTGAAGTCCTGTACCTCTTATGTGAGAGGAAAAACTTTCTCATAAACACCCAGCAGACATCCCATAATATCACTGGCCACGTCAGGGTCATGTCCACCCCCTGACTGATCACTGGCAAAAGGGAGTGAGATCATTGTGATTGGCTTAATGAAATCCTGATTCATCCCCTGGGCCAGGAGAATCTCAGGCAAAATTCAGACTTCTAGAAGCAGAGATGGAAGCTGTGGAGTAGACGAGCAGTAGTGGGGTGCCTCAGTTTCCCCACCACACTAAGGGTTCATTCTTTCCCCTTGTGTGGGGCCTGTGCTGGACTGAGGGGGTTCGCACGCAACAGCCACTCAGCCCTCAGAAAGTTTACAGTGTCGTGCGGCCGAGTTTACACAAATAATTGTAACTAAATTCCTGAGGGCAGAGACCAGGTGTTTAACAACACTGCAAGTTTGGCGCCAGATCCTATCAGGTTTTGTGGAGACAAAAAATAAAGACCTAGGTCCTGCCTTTAAAGGCCTCACAGTCTTTGAGGAAAACTGTAAACTGAGGATCAAAGAGTGATGAGTGTTAAATGAGGGGTAACCCCTGCTTGCAGTAGGAGCAGAGAGAGGCAAGGCGAAGGGGGAGTCAAGAAAGGCTTTCAGAGGTGACGGTTGAGTTAATTATAGATGGAGTCAGGATTGGGCAAGAGGAAGTGCTTGGAAAAGACTTGGACGGGGGCGCATAAGCAAAGGTTAGGAAGCAAGAGTAACAGCTTAATGTACGCAGGTAGCAACAAGCAATAAAAACCACTAGAGTTAAAGTGGGACACAGAGTGAAGTCAGATGAGGCTGAAGATACCTGAAATTTCCCTCAGCGGAAGATCCTCACCAACCTATCAGTCCATTCATTTATTAAATCATTATCTACAGAGCACTAGGTACCAGCCACCTTCCAGCCCCAGTGCCTTTGCACTCTCTGCCTGGAACAGCACTCCTAAATCTTCTCAGGCTTCAGCTCAATTAGTCCCTCAGAGACGCCTTCTCCACCCCACCCTCTCGCCTAAAATAGTCCCCATGTGGTCACTTGGCTTTACAGAACTGTTTTGCTTTCCTTCTAGCACTAATCACATTCTGAGATTATCATCTTCGTTCAAGAGTTAACAGACAGCCTGTCAGTTGCCACCGGAACGTAAGCTCCTCGCGGGCAGGGACCTGGCTCGTTTTCAGCGTTTCCATCCGCAGTTTCAGCCTCCCCAGGAGACCCGCGCATCTCCAGCGACCCGAGCGCGCTTCGCAAGGTGAATCCGAAGCTGAGCATGCGCAGAGGGCCTCTGG